>NW_027206914.1:54953-109394 GCF_032191515.1 Phaenicophaeus curvirostris | reverse complement strand
GGGATGTGGGGGGCGTGGGGACGTGGGGGGACATGGGGACGGGGGGGGGCAAGGGGACATGGGGACATGGGGGACATGGGGGGGCAAGGGGACATGGGGACATGGGGGGACATGGGGATGTGGGGGGACATGGGGACGTGGGGGACATGGGGATGTGGGGGGACATGGGGACATGGGGGAGCATGGGGACGTGGGGGACATGGGGATGTGGGGGGACATAGGAATGTGGGGGGACATGGGGACACGGGGACATGGGGGGACATGGGGACACGGAGACATTGGGGGACATGGGGATGTGAGGGGATGTGAGGGGACATGGGGACATGGGGAGGCAAGGGGACATGGGGGGGCATGGGGACATGGGGGACATGGGGGGACATGGGGGGCAAGGGGACATGAGAGGACATTGGGACGTGGGGGACATGGGGGGACATGGGGACATGGGGGACATGGGGGGACATGGGGGGGCAAGGGGACATGGGGACGTGGGGACATGGGGGACATGGGGGCACCTGCCCACCACGCTGACCCGCGTGGCCCTGCTCGTCAGGGAGGCCGTCTGGGTAACCGGGGGGGACGGGGGGACGGGGGGACGGGGGGGGACATGGGGACGTGGGGGGACATGGGGACAGGGGGACATGGGGACATGGGGGGACATGGGGGCACCTGCCCGCCACGCTGACCCGCGTGGCCCTGCTCGTCAGGGAGACCGTCTGGGTAACCGGGGGGGACGGGGGGACGGGGGGACGTGGGGATGTGGGGACATGGGAGGACATGGGGACATGGGGGGATATGGGGACATGAGGGTGTGGGGGGACATGGGGACATGGAGGGACGTGGGGTCATGGGAGGACATGGGGACATGGGGGACAGGGGACATGGGGACATGGGGGGGACATGGGGACGTAGGGGACATGGGGACATGGGGGACATGGGGGGGACATGGGGACATGGGGGGACATGGGGGGACATGGGGACATGGGGGGACATGGGGACGTAGGGGACATGGGGACATGGGGGGATATGGGGACATGAGGGTGTGGGGGGACATGGGGACATGGAGGGACATGGGGACATGGGAGGACATGGGGACATGGGGGGACATGGGGGGGACATGGGGACATGGGGGGACATGGGGACGTAGGGGACATGGGGACATGGGGGACATGGGGGGACATGGGGACGTAGGGGGCATGGGGACATGGGGGACATGCGGGGACATAGGAATGTGGGGGGACATGGGGACATGGGGAAGTGGGGGGACATGGGGGTGTTGGTGGACATGGGTGGATGTGGGGATGTGGGGGGACGTGGGGGGACATGGGGGTGTGGGGGGACATGGGGGGACGTGGGGATGTGGGGGGACATGGGGATGTGGGGGGACATGGGGACGTAGGGGGCAAGAGAACATGGGGGGGCATGGGGAACATGGGGGGATGTGGGGATATGGAGGGATATGGGGGGACATGGGGGGACATGGGGGTGTGGGGGGACATGGGGGGACGTGGGGATGTGGGGGGGGGCATGGGGGGACATGGGGACATGGGGGGGCATGGGGACATGGGGACATGGGCGGGCATGGGGACATGGGGGACATGGGGGACGTGGGGGGACATGGGGGGACATAGGAATGTAGGGGGACATGGGGGTGTAGGGGGACATGGGGACATGAGGGTGTGGGGGGACATGGGGACATGAGGGTGTGGGGGGGACATGGGGACATGGGGACATGGGGACATAGGGGGACATGGGGGCACCTGCCCGCCACGCTGACCCGCGTGGCCCTGCTCGTCAGGGAGGCCGTCTGGGTAACCGGGGGGGACGGGGGGACGGGGGGATGTGGGGGGACATGGGGACGTGGGGGGACATGGGGGACACGGGGGGGCAAGGGGACATGGGGACATGGGGGGACATGGGGGCACCTGCCCGCCACGCTGACCCGCGTGGCCCTGCTCGTCAGGGAGGCCGTCTGGGTAACCAGGGGGGACGGGGGGACGGGGGGATGGGGGGGGCGTGGGGACATGGGGGGACATGGGGACGGGGGGGGACATGGGGAGACGTGGGGATGTGAGGGGACATGGGGACATGGGGATGTGGGGGGACATGGGGACATGGGGGACATGGGGACACTTGGGAACATGGGGGGACGTGGGGGATGTGGAGGGACATGGGGGGACGTGGGGACATGGGGACGTGGGGATGTGGGGACATAGTGGGGACAAGGGGTACAAGGACATGGGGGGACATGGGGACATGGGGATGAGGGGACATGGAGGGGGCAAAGGGGTACAGGGGGACAAGAGGACACGGGGACATGGAGGGACGTGGGGCTGGGGGGACACTGGGATGCAAGGGGACATGGGGACATGGGGGGACAAGGGGGGACGTGGGGATGAAGGGATATGGAGTGACATGGTGGAGATAGGGACATGGGGACATGGGGACATGGGGGGACATGGGAGGACATGGGGATGTGGGGGGACAAGGGGACATGGGGGGACACGGGGACGAGGGGATGGGGGGACCTGGAGGGGACACAGGGGGACAAGGGGATAGAAGGGAGCGGGAAACACAGGGAGATGTAGGGGTGAGGGGACACAGGGACAGGGCCCAAAGGGACATGAGGGGACAGGAGGGGACAGGAGGGGACGTGGAGGGAGGCGAGGGGACAGGGGCATGAGGGACATGGGGACAGGAGGGGACACGGGGACACTGAGGAGGAGGTTTTGTCATCAGGAGAAGATCAAGGAGATCGGGGACCGGCAGCCGGAGAAGTGAGTGTCCCCCGAACCCCAGGGGACCCCAAAAAGTCTGGTCCATGGGGAAGAGGACCCCAAAACCAGCCTGGATGGAGGGGACCCCAAACCTGGTCCTGAGGGAGGGGGGGAACCAGCAAGCTGGTCCATGAGGGGACCCCAAAACTGGTTCTGAGGGAGAGGAACCACCAAGCTGGTCCATGGGGGGACCCCAAAACTGGTTCTGAGGGAGAGGAACCACCAAGCTGGTCCATGAGGGGACCCCAAAACTGGTCCTGAGGGAGAGGAACCACCAAGCTGGTCCATGAGGGGACCCCAAAACTGGTCCTGAGGGAGAGGAACCACCAAGCTGGTCCATGAGGGGACCCCAAAACTGGTCCTGAGGGAGAGGAACCACCAAGCTGGTCCATGAGGGGACCCCAAAAACTGGTCCTGAGGGAGAGGAACCACCAAGCTGGTCCATGAGGAGACCCCAAAACTGGTCCTGAGGGAGAGGAACCACCAAGCTGGTCCATGGGGGGACCCCAAATCTGGTTCTGAGGGAGAGGAACCACCAAGCTGGTCCATGAGGGGACCCCAAACCTGTCCTGAGGGAGAGGAACCCCAAAATCCTTCTCAGGGAGGGGTGGCCCAAAGTTAGCTAGATCTGGGGGACCCCAAAACCAGCCATAACAGGGGTGGCCTCCAAAACTGACCCATTTTTTGGGACCCTGATGGTGGGACCACCCCAAAGTCCACCCCGAGAGGCTTCCCTGGTTCTGGGGTGACCCCCTCCCCCCTTTTTTTTTTCCCCCTCTCCCTGCAGCCAGCAGGACGCGGCCCCCGCGGCTCTGAGCATGGAGGAGGTGACGGCCGACCTGCGGCCCCTGATGCTCTGGCTCGCCAACGCCACGGAGCTCCTCAACCTGGCCCAGGCTCGCGTCCTGGAGCTGGAGAAGGAGCTGGAGCTGGAGGGTGAGCCCTCAGCCCCCCCGAGGACGGGCTGGGAGAGGTCCTTCTTGCTTTTTTGGGGTGCTCACCCCCAAATCCACCCCCCTCAGGCCCTTGCCAGGAGCTGACGGGCGACCTGGAAGCCTGCGATGAAGCGATGGGCATCTTGGACGAGGTGATCATGTCCACCTTCCAGCAATCCGTCTACTACCTGACCAAGGTGAGCGCCCCCCTCGCCTTTCCCAGCGCCCCAAACCCCCCCCTCCCCCATTTCTCCTCTCGGGACCCCCAATTCCTCGCTCTTAAACCCTTCCTCGTAGACCCTGTACTCGGCTCTTCCCGCTCTCCTGGAGAGCAACCCCTTCTCCGGAGCCGGAGAACCCAGCGCCGCGCAGGACCTGGGCAGCGTCCCCGAGGGCGTTCGGCCCACGCTCGCCGTCTACCAGGCGGCCCTGGAGCTGACGCGCGACTGCCAGCTGCACCCCGACCTCGTCTCCCAGACCTTCGGCTACCTCTTCTTCTTCTCCAACGCCTCCCTCTTCAACACCCTCATGGAGAAAGGTGGGGTGGGGCTGGAGGGTCCTAGGGCTGCGGGAGTGGGGTTGGAGATGGATGTGTGGGTCCCTGTGGCTCTTGGAGGTCTCTAGGACGTGTTCTTGGAGGGTTTGGGATGGATGAGTGGGTCCTTGTGGCTCTTGGAGGTCTCTAGGATGTGTTCTTGGGGGGTTTGAGATGGATGTGTGGGTCCTTGTGGCTCTTGGAGGACTCTAGGACGTGTTCTTGGAGGGTTTGAGATGGATGAGTGGGTCCTTGTGGCTCTTGGAGGACTCTAGGACGTGTTCTTGGAGGGTTTGAGATGGATGTGGGGGTCCCTGTGGCTCTTGGAGGTCTCTAGGACATGTCCTTGGAGGGTTTGAGATGGATGAGTGGGTCCTTGTGGCTCTTGGAGGTCTCTAGGACGTGTTCTTGGAGGGTTTGAGATGGATGTGTGGGTCCCTGTGGCTCTTGAAGGTCTCTAGGATGTGTCCTTGGGGGGTTTGAGATGGATGTGTGGGTCCTTGTGGCTCTTGGAGGTCTCTAGGATGTGTTCTTGGGGGGTTTGGGATGGATGTGTGGGTCCTTGCAGCTCTTGGAGGTCTCTAGGATGTGTTCTTGGGGGGTTTGAGATGGATGTGTGAGTCCTGGGGCTGTGGGAATGGGGTTTGAGATGGATGTGTGGGTCCCTGTGGCTCTTGGAGGACTCTAGGACGTGTCCTTGGGGGGTTTGAGATGGATGTGGGGGTCCCTGTGGCTCTTGGAGGACTCTAGGACGTGTCCTTGGGGGGTTTGAGATGGATGTGGGGGTCCCTGGGTCTCTGTGGGGCAGCCCTGGGGGCGTCCCCCCCGCCCCCGAGGCTTTGGGGCTGCCCCTCCCCCCTTCCCAGTTTCCTCCCATTGTCCTCACTGGGAGCTGCAGGAAACGGAGCTTCCGTGGGCAGGAAGGGCAGGAAGGGGGGGGGGCAGCAACCTGACCCCCCCAAATCCGTGACCCCCAATCCCTGCGTCCCCCTAATCCCTCTGTCCCCTAATCCCTGTGTCCCCCAATCCCTGTGTCCCCCAATCCCTGTGCCCCCAATCCCTGTGCCCCCCAATCCCTGTGCCCCCAATCCCTGTCCCCCCAATCCCTGTCCCCCCTAATCCCTGTCCCTCCCTAATCCCTGTGTCCCCTAATCCCTTTGTCCCCAATCCCTGTGTCCCCTAATCCCTGTGCCCCTAATCCCTGTGTCCCCTAATCCCTGTGTCCCCCTAATCCCTGTGTCCCCCTAATCCCTGTGCCCCTAATCCCTGTCCCCCCTAATCCCTGTGCCCCTAATCCCTGTCCCCCTAATCCCTGTGCCCCCTAATCCCTGTGCCCCTAATCCCCGTGTCCCCTAATCCCTGTGTCCCCCTAATCCCTGTGCCCCTAATCCCTGTCCCCCTAATCCCTGTGCCCCCTAATCCCTGTGCCCCTAATCCCCGTGTCCCCTAATCCCTGTGTCCCCCTAATCCCTGTGCCCCTAATCCCTGTCCCCCTAATCCCTGTGCCCCCTAATCCCTGTGCCCCTAATCCCCGTGTCCCCTAATCCCTGTGTCCCCCTAATCCCTGTGCCCCTAATCCCTGTGCCCCCTAATCCCTGTCCCCCCCAATCCCTGTGTCCCCCCCTAATCCCCGTGCCCCCCCAGGCAGCGCCGGCCCCTTCTTCCAGTGGTGGCGCGGGGTTCGGATCCGAACCAACCTGGACCTGGTGCTGGACTGGCTGACGGGCCAGGGCCTCGGGGACATCGCCGGAGAGTTCTTCCGCAAGCTCTCGGCCACCGCCAACCTGCTCTGCACCCCCAGGAGCTGCCTGGCCAAGGTGGGGGGGCTGGGGACATGGGGGGACACGGGGGGACATGGGGGGACATCGGCCACCGCCAACCTGCTCCGCACCCCCAGGAGCTGCCTGGCCAAGGTGGGGGGGCTGGGGACACCGGGGGGGCACTGGGGGGGCTGGGGACACTGGGGACACTGGGGACACTGGGAGGGCTGGGGAGAGTGGAGGGGCTGGGGACACTGGGGACACTGGGGACACTGGGAGGGCTGGAGATACTGGGGACACTGGGAGGGCTGGGAGCACTGGGAGGGCTGGGGACACTGGGAGAACTGGGGACACTGGGAGGGCTGGAGACACTGGGAGAATTGGGGACACTGGGGACACTGAGAGGGTCTGGGGTCCCTGGGGGTGCTGGGGACACTGGGGACACTGGGAGAGCTGGAGATACTGGGGACACTGGGAGGGCTGGGGGCACTGGGGACACAGGGAAGGCTTGGGACAGTGGAGGGTCTGGGGATACTGGGGACACTGGGAGGGCTGGGGACACTGGGGACACCGAGAGGGCCTGGGGTCCCTGGGGTCCCTGGGGTCCCTGGGGGTGCTGGGGACACTGGGGACACCGAGAAGGCCTGGGGTCCCTGGGGTCCCTGGGGTCCCTGGAGGTGCTGGGGACACTGGGGACACCGAGAGGGCCTGGGGTCCCTGGGGTCCCTGGGGGTGCTGGGGACACTGGGGACACTGAGAGGGTCTGGGGTCCCTGGGGGCGCTGGGGACACTGGGAGGGCTGGGGACACTGGGGACACCGAGAGGGCCTGGGGTCCCTGGGGTCCCTGGGGGTGCTGGGGACACTGGGGACACTGAGAGGGTCTGGGGTCCCTGGGGTCCCTGGGGTCCCTGGGGGTGCTGGGGACACCGAGTGGGCCTGGGGTCCCTGGGGGCACTGTGGACACTGGGGACACCGGGGACACCGAGAGGGCCTGGGGTCCCTGGGGTCCCTGGGGACAGTGGGGACAGTGGGGACACCGAGAGGGTCTGGGGTCCCTGGGGGCGCTGGGGACACTGGGGACACTGAGAGGGTCTGGGGTCCCTGGGGTCCCTGGGGGCACTGGGGGTGCTGGGGACACTGGGGACACCGAGAGGGCCTGGGGTCCCTGGGGTCCCTGGGGGTGCTGTGGACACTGGGGACACTGAGAGGGCCTGGGGTCCCTGGGGGCACTGGGGGTGCTGGGGACACTGGGGACACTGAGAGGGTCTGGGGTCCCTGGGGTCCCTGGGAGGGCTGGGGACACTGGGGACACTGAGAGGGCCTGGGGTCCCTGGGGTCCCTGGGGACACTGGGGACACCGGGGACACCGAGAGGGCCTGGGGTCCCTGGGGACGCCGGTTACGTTGGAGGGTCGGGGGTCCGCGGGGGCTCCGGGGAGGGGTCCCGCGGTGTCCCCATGTCCCCCCGTGTGTCCCCAGGCCAGCTGGCCGCGCCTGCGGGCCGAGTTCCCGGCGCTGACGCCCCCCCAGCTGCACCACGTGCTCAGCCACTACCAGCTGGGCCCGGGGCGCCCCCCGCCCCCCGCCTGGAGCCCCCCGCCCGACGACAGGGACACGGTGGCCTCCGGTCAGTGGCCGCCCCGGCCCCATGGCCCTGGCCCCATCCCTGGCCCCGTCCCCATCCCCATCCTGTCCCCATGTCCCTGTCCCCATCCCTATCCCCATGTCCTTGACCCCATCCCCATCCCCAGTCCCTATTCCCCATCTCTGTCCCCATGTCCCTGTCCCTATCCCCGTCCCCATGTCCCTGTCCCCATCCCCAGTCCCCATCCCCATCTCTGTGCCCATGTCCCTGTCCCCTTTCCCTGTCCCCAAGTCCCTGTCCCCATCCCCATCTCTGTCCCTATTCCCTGTTCCCATTTCTCTGTCCCCGTCCCTGTCCCTGTCCCCATGTCCCCATCCCTGTCCCCATCTCTTTCCCCATCCCCATCTCTGTCCCCATGTCCCAGTCCCCATCCCTGTCCCCATCTCATGTCCCCACTCCCGTCCCTGTCCCCATCCCTGTCCTCATCCCCATCCCTGTCCCCATGTCCCTGTCCCCATCCCTGTCCCCCGTCCCCATCCCATGTCCCCATCCCATGTCCCTGTCCCCATCCCTGTCCCCATGCCCCTGTCCCCATCCCCATCTCTGTCCCCATGTCCCCATCCCCATCTCTGTCCCCATGTCCCTGTCTCCATCCCTGTCCCCATGGCCCTGTCCCCATCCCCATCCCTGTCCCCATGTCCCCATCCCTGTCCCCATCCCCAGTCCCCATCCCCATCCCTGTCCCCATGTCCCTGTCCCCATCCTTGTCCTCCGTCCCCATCCCATGTCCCCATCCCATGTCCCTGTCCCCATCCCTGTCCCCATGGCCCTGTCCCCATCCCCATCCCTGTCCCCATGTCCCTGTCCCCATCCCTGTCCCCATCCCTGTCCCTATGTCCCAGTCCCCATCCCTGTCCCCATGGCCCTGTCCCCATCCCCATCCCTGTCCCCCTGTCCCCATCCCATGTCCCTGTTTCTCTGTCCCCATCGCTGTCCCCATCGCTGTCCCCATGTCCCCGTTTCGCTGTCCCCACCCGTGCTGTCGCCGTCCCCAGGTGACATCTTCGAGAGTTTCTCGGAGCACCCCCCGCTGCTGCTGCCCAGCCAGGGCTTCCGCCTGCGCCCCGGGGAGCCCGTGGGGGACGAGGGGCTGCGGGGGCCCCTCTGCCGCCTGCGCCGCCTGCTCTGGGACCTCGAGCTGGGCTCCCTGCCCGCCAACCAGCGCCCCGCGCCCTGAGGGGACCCCAAAACCCGGGGGGCCCCCCAAAACCCAGGGACCCCCCAAAACCCAGGGACCCCCCCCATGGGATCCCATCCATGCGCCCCAACCACCCCCAGGCCCCTCTGCCACCTCCTCGGGGACCTCAAGCCGGACTCCCTGCCCCCCAACCAGTGCCCTGAGGGGACCCCAAAACCTCAGGGACCCCCCCAAAACCCAATGACCCCCCCAAAATCCCAGGGAGCCCCCAAAACCCCAGGGGACCCCCCCATGGGATCCCATCCATGCGCCCCAACCACCCCCAGGCCCCTCTGCCACCTCCTCGGGGACCTCAAGCCGGACTCCCTGCCCCCCAACCAGTGCCCTGAAGGGACCCCAAAACCCAGGGGGCCCCCCAAACTCCCCCCCAAAACCCAGGGACCCCCCAAAAACCAGGGACCCCCCCCATGGGATCCCATCCGTGCTCCCCAACCACCCCCAGGCCCCGCTGCCACCTCCTCGAGGACCTCGAGCTGGGCTCCCTGCCCCCCAACCAGTGCCCTGAGGGGACCCCAAAACCTCAGGGACCCCCCCAAAACCCAATGACCCCCCCAAAATCCCAGGGAGCCCCCAAAACCCCAGGGACCCCCCCCATGGGATCCCATCCATGCGCCCCAACCACCCCCAGGCCCCTCTGCCACCTCCTCGGGGACCTCAAGCCGGACTCCCTGCCCCCCAACCAGTGCCCTGAAGGGACCCCAAAACCCAGGGGGCCCCCCAAACTCCCCCCCAAAACCCAGGGACCCCCCAAAAACCAGGGACCTCCCCCATGGGATCCCATCCGTGCTCCCCAACCACCCCCAGGCCCCGCTGCCACCTCCTCGGGGACCTCAAGCTGGGCTCCCTGCCCCCCAACCACTGCCCTGAGGGGACCCCAAAACCCGGGGGGCCCCCCAAAACCCGTGCCCCCCCCCCCAAAACCCAGGGACCCCCCAAAACCCCAGGGACCCCCCCAAACAGTTTAATTTAACCCTTAAGGCAGAAAAATCTTGGTTCAGCACTGGAGAAGCCCCGGGATTTGTGCTCCGAGAGCTTCTCCAGGGAGTTCGCAATAAATTTATACGCAGAATTTTTTTCCAAATTCATGGGGTTTTCCCCTAAAATGACAAGTGTCCGTCAGTCCCTTGTGTCCGTCTGTCCGTCCTGGGGGGCTCTGGGGGGTCCCTTGTGTCCGTCTGTCCGTCCTGGGGGGCTCTGGGGGGTCCCTTGTGTCCATCTGTCCATCCTGGGGGGCTCTGGGGGGTCCCTTGTGTCCATCTGTCTGTCCTGGGGGGCTCTGGGGGGTCCCTTGTGTCCGTCTGTCCATCCTGGGGGGCTCTGGGGGGTCCCTCGTGTCCATCTGTCCATCCTGGGGGGCTCTGGGGGGGTCCCTTGTGTCCATCTGTCCATCCTGGGGGGCTCTGGGGGGTCCCTTGTGTCCATCTGTCCGTCCTGGGGGGCTCTGGGGGGGTCCCTTGTGTCCATCTGTCCGTCCTGGGGGGCTCTGGGGGGGTCTCTTGTGTCCATCTGTCCGTCCTGGGGGGCTCTGGGGGGGTCCCTTGTGTCCGTCTGTCCGCCCTGGGGTGCTCTGGATGGACACGGGGGGGTCCCTTGTGTCCGTCTGTCCGTCCTGGGGGGCTCTGGGGGGGTCCCTTGTGTCCATCTGTCCGTCCTGGGGGGCTCTGGGGGGGTCCCTTGTGTCCATCTGTCCGTCCTGGGGGGCTCTGGGGGGGTCCCTTGTGTCCGTCTGTCTGTCCTGGGGGGCTCTGGGGGGGTCCCTTGTGTCCATCTGTCCGTCCTGGGGGGCTCTGGGGGGGTCTCTTGTGTCCATCTGTCCGTCCTGGGGGGCTCTGGGGGGGTCCCTTGTGTCCGTCTGTCCGCCCTGGGGTGCTCTGGATGGACATGGGGGGGTCCCTTGTGTCCGTCTGTCCGCCCTGGGGTGCTCTGGATGGACACGGGGGGGTCCCTTGTGTCCGTCTGTCCGTCCTGGGGGTGCTCTGGATGGACATGGGGGGGGGTCCCTTGTGTCCATCTGTCCGTCCTGGGGGGGCTCTTGACCACCTCCTCTCATCTCAAGCCCCGCCCCCCGCTCAAGCCCCGCCCCCTCCCCCAGCCCCGCCCCCTCCCCTAGAGACATGGGGGGGTTAGTCACAGGTCTTTATTCACAGCCCCCCCCCCCGATTGAAGGGGGGGAAATTGGGGGGCGGAGGGGGGTCCAGGGTGGGGGTTTGGGGGTGTCAGGTGGTTCTCACCTGCCCCCCGCCCCCCCCCCCGCTGCCCCCTCCCCCCCCGCCGCCCCCCCCCACGGCCTGCGCCCCCCCCCACCTCGGGGGCTCCCGACATCATGAGGAAGAGGACGATGGGGACGATGTACATCCACTGCGGGGGGGGAAAGGGGGGGTCACCCCAAAAATGGGGACTGAGACACCCCCCCAAAACCCAAAATGGGGGCGTCACCCCAAAAACGGGGACTGAGACCCCAAAAACAGGCACTGAGACCCCCCCCAGACCCAAAAACAGGGACTGAGACCCCCCCTCCAACCCAAAATGGGGGGGGTCACCCCAAAAACGGGGACTGAGACCCCAAAAACAGGCACTGAGACCCCCCCCAGACCCAAAACCAGGGACTGAGACCCCCCCTCCAACCCAAAATGGGGGGGGTCACCCCAAACATGGGGACTGAGACCCCAAAAACAAGCACTGAGACCCCCCCCAGACCCAAAACTAGGGACTGAGACCCCCCCTCCAACCCAAAATGGGGGGCGTCACCCCAAAACCGGGGACTGAGACCCCCCCTCCAACCCAAAATGGGGGGGGTCACCCCAAAAACAGGGACTGATATCCCCCCTCCATCCCAAAATTGGGGGGTCACCCCAAAACCAGGGACTGAGCCCCCCCCCCCAGCCACCCTGGACCCAAGATGCGGGGGGGTCACCCCAAAACCAGGGGTGTTCTGGGGGCCCTGGGGGGTTTTGGGGGGGTCAGAGAGGGGGTTGCAGGGTCTGGGGGAGGTTTTGGGGGGTCAAGGGGGGGTTGTGGGGTTCGGGGGGGGGGGTGTCTGGGGACCCTGAGGTGTTTTGGGGGGGGTCTGAGGGAGGGGTTGGGGGGTCACAGGGGCGGTTTTGGGGGGGTCAAGGGGTGGTTGTGGGGTTTGGGGGGGTCAAAGGGGGGGTTTGGGGGGTCCTAGGGGGGGTCTGGGGACCCTGGGGTGTTTGGGGGGGGGGTCTGAGGGAGGGGTTGGGGGGTCACAGGGGGGTTGAAGGATCTAGAGGAGGTTTTGGGGGGTCAAGGGGGGGTTGTAGGGGTCTGGGGGGGGGTCAAGGGGGGTTGTGGGGTTTGGGGGGGTCAAGGGGGGGTTTGGGGGGGTCCTAGGGGGGTTCTGGGGACCCTGGGGTGGTTGGGGGGGGGTCTGAGGGAGGGGTTGGGGGGTCACAGGGGGGTTGAAGGATCTAGAGGAGGTTTTGGGGGGTCGAGGGGGGGTTGTGGGGGTTTGGGGGGGGGGTCAAGGGGGGGTGGTGAGGTTTGGGGGGGCCCCGGGGTGGGTGTTTTTTTTTGGGGGGGGGGGGTCACGTACGTATTTAGCGAAGAAGGATTTCTGCTCCTGCGGGTTGCGCGCTCGCTGCGCCTGCTCCTGCTCCAGGTGCCGGATGAAGGCGGCCGTCTCAGGGCTGGGGGGGGACAAAAAGGGGGGTCACGGGGACCCCAAAACCTCGGGGGGGTCCCTCACCATGTCCCCAAGAGGTCCCCGTGTCCCCAAGAGGTCCCGGTGGCCCCCCCGTGTCCCCAACTCACGTGGCAGCGGCTCCCAGGGCCACTGAGAGGTTGAAGATCTCCAGATCTTTCTCCTCCACCGTGTCCCTCACCACGTCCCCAAGAGGTCCCATGTCCCCAAGAGGTCCCCTCATGTCCCCACGAGGTCCCTCCACGTCCCCACGAGGTCCTCGTGTCCCCAAGGGGTCCTGGTGACCCCCCCGTGTCCCCAAACCACGTGGCAGCAGCTCCCAGGGCCACCGAGAGGTTGAAGATCTCCAGATCCTTCTCCTCCACCGTGTCCCTCACCACGTCCCCACTGTGTCCCCAGTTCCACCATGTCCCCACGAGGTCCCCGTGTCCCCAAGAGGTCCCCGTGTCCCCCCCCGTGTCCCCAACTCACGTGGCAGCAGCTCCCAGGGCCACTGAGAGGTTGAAGATCTCCAGATCTTTCTCCTCCACCGTGTCCCTCACCACGTCCCCAAGAGGTCCCCGTGTCCCCAGAAAGTCTCTCCATGTCCCCAACAGGTCCCCAAGAGGTCCCTGTGTCCCCAGATCATGTGGCAGCGGCTCCCAGGGCCACCGAGAGGTTGAAGATCTCCAGATCCTTCTCCTCCACCGTGTCCCTCACCACGTCCCCATCGTGTCCCCAGTTCCACCACGTCCCCAAAAGGTTCCTCCATGTCCCCACGAGGTCCCTCCATGTCCCCACGAGGTCCCTCCGTGTCCCCACGAGGTCCCCGACTCACGTGGCCGCGGGCAGCGGCTGCCTGAGGGCCACCGAGGTGTTGAAGGTGTCCAGGTCGGCGTCGTCCACCTGGAGGCCCCGGCAGGTCCCCGGCACGGCCACCAGCCCCAGGGCCACCACGTTCCCGGCCACGTCCACGTGGAGGGTCAGCAGCTCCGAGAGCCGAGACTCCAGCAGCGAGCACTGCGGGGACACGGGGACGTTGGGGACACGGGGGGGACAGGGGGATGTGGGGACATAGGGACACTGGTTATGGGGACAGGGGGACAGGGGGACATTGGTTATGGGGACATGGGGACATGGGGACATTGGTTATGGGGACAGGGGGACATGGGGACATTGGTTATGGGGGACAGGGGGACACCAAGGGGGACACGGGGACATTGGTTATGGGGACAGGGGGACATGGGGGGACACGGGGACATTGGTTATGGGGACACGGGGACATTGGGGACAGGGGGACACCAAGGGGGACATGGGGACATTGGTTAT
Source organism: Phaenicophaeus curvirostris (assembly GCF_032191515.1). Taxonomy (NCBI): domain Eukaryota; kingdom Metazoa; phylum Chordata; class Aves; order Cuculiformes; family Cuculidae; genus Phaenicophaeus; species Phaenicophaeus curvirostris. Next base: position 95,578 of record NW_027206914.1, on the reverse strand, counting down.
GGGGGACATGGGGACATGGGGACATTGGTTATGGGGACAGGGGGACACCAAGGGGGACATGGGGACATTGGTTATGGGGACATGGGGACATGGGGAGACATGGGGACATTGGTTATGGGGACATGGGGACATTGGGGACATGGGGACATTGGGGACATGGGGATATTGGTTATGGGGGACATGGGGACATTGGGCATGTGGGGACATGGGGACATTGGGGACGTGGGGACATTGGTTATGGGGGACAGGGGGACATGGGGGGACATGGGGACATTGGTTATGGGGACAGGGGGACATGGGGACATTGGTTATGGGGACAGGGGGACATGGGGGGACATGGGGACATTGGTTATGGGGACAGGGGGACATTGGGGACATGGGGACATTGGTTATGGGGACAGGGGAACCTTGGGGACATTGGTTATGGGGACATGGGGACATTGGGGACATGGGGACATTGGTTATGGGGACAGGGGGACATTGGGGACATGGGGACATTGGTTATGGGGACATGGGGACATTGGTTATGGGGACCGGGGGACATGGGGGGACATGGGGACATTGGTTATGGGGGACAGGGGGACATTGGGGACATGGGGACATTGGTTATAGGGACAGGGGGACACGGGGGGACATGGGACATTGGTTATGGGGGACAGGGGGACATGGGGGGGACAGGAGGACATGGGGACATTGGGGACATAGGGGGACATGGAGGGGACATGGGGACATTGGTTATGGGGACAGGGGGACATGGGGGGACAGGGGGACATTGGTTATGGGGACAGGGGGACATGGGGGGACAGGGGGACATTGGTTATGGGGACAGGGGGACATGGGGGGGACAGGAGGACATGGGGACATTGGGGACATAGGGGGACATGGAGGGGACATGGGGACATTGGTTATGGGGACAGGGGGACATGGAGGGGACAGGGGGACATTGGTTATGGGGACAGGGGGACATGGGGGGACAGGGGGACATTGGTTATGGGGACAGGGGGACACCAAGGGGGACCTTGGGGGCACGGGGTGGGGGGGACAAGGGGACGTAGGAGAGAGTTTTGGGGTCCTGGGGAGCTCCTGGAGGGGAATCAGGAGGAATTTGGGGTCCCAGGAGCCCCCCAGGAGGGATTTAGGGGTCCCAGGAGCCTCATAGGAGCCCCCCAGGAGGGATTTGGGGGTCCCAGCAGCCCCCCTCAGAGGGAGAGATGGAAACTGGGGAGACCCTGGGGGGGGGTGTCAGGAGGAATTTGGGGGTCCCAGGAGCCCCCCAGGAAGGATTTAGGGGTCCCAGAAGCCTCTTCAGAGGGAGAGATGGAAACTGGGGAGCCCCTGGGAGGGGTCAGGAGGAATTGGGGGTCCCAGGAGCCCCCCAGGAGGGATTTGGGGGTCCCAGCAGCCCCCTCAGAGGGAGAGATGGAAACAGGGGAGCCCCTGGGGGGGGGTCAGGAGGAATTTGGGGTCCCAGGAGCCCCCCAGGAGGAATTTGGGGTCCCAGCAGCCCCCTCAGAGGGAGAGATGGTAATTGGGGAGCCCCTGGGGGGGGGTCAGGAGGAATTTGGGGTCCCAGGAGCCCCCCAGGAGGGATTTAGGGGTCCCAGGAGCCCCATAAGAGCCCCCCAGGAGGGATTTGGGGGTCCCAGCAGCCCCCTCAGAAGGAGAGATGGAAATTGGGGAGCCCTGGGGGGTGGTCAGGAGGAATTGGGGGGCCCAGGAGCCCCATAGGAGCCCCCCAGGAGGGATTTGGGGGTCCCAGGAGCCCCCTAGGTGGGACAGATGGAAATTGGGGAGCCCCTGGGGGTTGGTCAGGAGGAATTGGGGGGCCCAGGAGCCCCATAGGAGCCCCCCAGGAGGTATTTGGGGGTCCCAGGAGCCCTCCCCCCCCCCCAGGAGAGATTTGGGGTCCCCCCTCACCGCTCGGATGAAGGAGGTGACGAAGTCCCCGCTCTCCTCCCCGGGCGCCGGGGGTTTTCGGGGTACCCGGACGCGGTAAAGCCCGTCCCGAGCTGCCACCTCCTGCAGGGACATCAAGAAGGGGGGGGACAAGGACAGCGTGACCCCCCCCGAACCCCAAAATCCACCCCCCGACCCCCCCAAACCCAAAGAGCCCCCCCAAACCCGGAGCTGGGCGCGTTCGTCCTCGCCGAGCGGGCGCTGAGTGAGCGTCAAGGGGGGGTCAGAGTTGGGGGTCCAGGTCAGCGAACCCCGTTTTCGGAAGCGGGGGACGTCATCTAGGGGGGGACACACACAGAGATTAATATTTTGGGGTGCCCCCCCCTCTTTATTTGATGGGTCCCCCCAAAAAACTCACCCAGCTCAAATGAATGTTCCAAGGGAAGCGAGAGGCTGCAGGGGTCGGCGTCGCCGGGCTGGAAGGGGTTAAAAAAGGGGGGGGGGTCAAGGAAATTGGGGTCACTAGGGTGGGGGGCACCCCAAAAAATGGGGACCTAGAGGTTAAAGACAGGGAGCCCCCCCCCCCCCCCCCCCCCCCGAAAAAAAAAGGGACTCGGGGGTCTGGGATGGGGAGAAACCCCCTGAAAATGGGGTGAGGTGGGATCAACCCCCAAAAAAAAAGAAAAAAAAAGAGATTTGGGGTGACCCCCCCCCCCAAAAAATGAGATTTGGGGTCCCCCCCCCCCAAAAGAAATGGGAATCTGGGGTGCAGGATGGGGGCACCCCCCCAGAAAAAAGGGGAGCCAGGGGCTAGGATGGGGTCGCTCCCCCCTAAAGCAAAAGATTTGGGGTCCCCCCCTCAAAAAAAGGAGATTTGGGGGTCCCCCCCTCAAAAAAAAAGGGGTTTAGGGTGACCCCCCCCTCAAAAAAGGGGGATTCAGGGTCACCCCCCCCCAAAAAAGGGGGATATTACACATTAATGAGGGTAAAGTTAATCAAAGCTTGAATATTAATGAGCTCAGAGCCAATTAACTCTTTCCACATTAAATATTAATGAGTCCAGAGCCAATTAACCCCTTCCATCTTGAATATTAATGAGTCCAGGGCCAATTAATGCTTTCTATCTTAAACATTAATGAGCCCAGAGCCAATTAACCCCTCCCACCTTGAATATTAATGAGCCCAGAGTCAATTAATGCTTTCTACATTAAATATTAATGAGCCCAGGGCCAATTAACCCCTTCTATCTTGAATATTAATGAGCCCAGGGCCAATTAACCCCTTCCATCCTGAATATTAACAAGCCCAGGGCCAATTAACCCCTTCTATCTGGAATATTAGTGAGCCCAGAGCCAATTAACCCCTTCTATCTTGAATATTAATGAGCCCAGAGCCAATTAACCCCTTCTATCTTGAATATTAATGAGCCCAGGGCCAATTAACCCCTTCCACCTTGAATATTAATGAGTCCAGAGCCAATTAACCCCTTCCATCTTGAATATTAATGAGCCGAGGGCCAATTAACCCCTTCCACCTTGAATATTAATGAGCCCAGAGCCAATTAACCCCCTCTATCTTGAATATTAATGAGCTCAGAGCCAATTAACCCCTTTTATCTTGAATATTAATGAGCCCAGAGCCAATTAACCCCTTACATCTTGAATATTAATGAGCCCAGAGCCAATTAACCCCTTCCATGCTGAATATAAATGAGCCAGGGCCAATTAACCCCTCCCCGCCGTGCGTATTAACGAGGCTACACACAACCAAACGGCTCCTCCGGGCAATTAACGATTTCAGCGCTAATTAAAAGCGTGTTAATTGCTTCTCACCCGGGTCCCGGGGCCGCCCCGGCAGCCCCCGAGCGCCGCCGCCGCCTCCCCGAGCAGCCACAGCAGCGCCAGCGCCGCCATCTTGGCGCGGGGAACGACGGGAGGGGGCGGGATGAGGAAGGGGGCGGGGCCATCGGGGGCGCAGCCAATGGGGAGAAGCGGGATGAGGAAGTGGGCGTGGCCAAGGCAGGCGCGCAGCCAATGGGGAGAGGCGCGTCCCTGAGGGGGCGTGGCCAAGGGAGGAGAGTAGGAGCCAATGGGAAAAGGCGGGGGCCGGAAGTGGGCGTGGCCAAGGGGTCGGCTCGACCAATGGGACGCGGCGATTCCGCGAGGGGGCGTGGCCACTCCTTCCCGCCCGCCGCGGCGCGCGAAGCCGCGGGCGCCATCTTGGCTCGTGGCGGCGCCATCTTGGCTCGTGGCGGCGCCATCTTGAGCGGCGGCGGCTGCTCCTCCGCGTGTCCCCGTTGTCCCCCCCTCGTTGTCCCCTCGCTGTCCCCTCGTTGTCCCCCCTCGCCATGGGCCGCCTGTCGCGCTGCCCCGAGCTCGGGCACCTGCGGCACTGCCCGCTCTTCGAGAGCGACTTCGAGCAGGTGAGGGCCCCGGGAGCCTTCACGTCCTGCTGTCCCTCACGGCCCTGTCCCCTCCCTGTCCCCCTTGGTCCCCTCCATGTGTGTCGTTCCCCCCCCCATATCCTTGTCCCCCTCCCCTGTCCCTGTCCTCATCCCTGGCCCCATGGCCCCCTGTCCCCTCCTTATCCCCCATGGCCCCGTGTCCCCAATGTCCCTGTCCTCTCCCTGTGCCCCCATGTCCCTGTCCCCCTCACCCCTGTCCCTGTGTCCCCTCATCCCTGTCCCACTCACCCCCATCCCCGTGTCCCCATGTCCCTGTCCCCCTCACCCCTGTCCCTGTGTCCCCTCGTCCCTGTCCCCTCCCTATCCTCCATGTCCCCCTGTGTTCCCAATGTCCCTGTCCCCTCCCTATCCCCCATGTCCTTGTCCCCTCCCTGTCCCCGTATGTCCCTGTCCCCCCATGTCCCTGTCCCCTCCCTGTCTCCCTATGCCCCCGTGACCCATGTCCCTCTCCTCCATGTCCCCCTGTGTCCCCAATGTCCCTGTCCCCCTATGTCCCTGTCCCCTCCCTGTCCCCCCATGTTCCTCTCCTCCATGTCCCCCTGTGTCCCCAATGTCCCTGTCCCCCTGTCCCCCATGTCCCTGTCCCCCATGTCCCTCTCCTCCATGTCCCCCTGTGTCCCCAATGTCCCTGTCCCCCTATGTCCCTGTCCCCCGTGTCTCTCTCCTCCATGTCCCCCTGTGTCCCCAATGTCCCTGCCCCCCATGTTCCTCTCCTCCATGTCCCCGTGTCCCCAATGTCCCTGTCCCCTCCCTGTCCCCCCATGTCCCTCTCCTCCATGTCCCCCTGTGTCCCCCATGTCTCTGTCCCCCTCACCCCTGTCCCCTCCTCACCCCCATGTCCCTGTCCCCCTATGTCCCCAATGTCTCTGTCCCACTCCCCCTTGTCCTCCCTGTGTCCCTGTCCCCTCCCTACCCCCCGTCATTGTCCCCCTCTGTGTCCCCCACCCGTGTCCCTGTCCCCATGCCCCCACAGGTGACGTGGAGCCGGCCCCCGTGTCCCTGTCCCCATGTCCCCACAGGTGACGTATTGCCAGCCCCCGTGTCCCTGTCCCCGTGTCCCTGTCCCCGTGTCCCCACAGGCGACGCGGAGCCGGCCCCCGTGTCCCTGTCCCCGTGTCCCCACAGGCGACGCGGAGCCGGCCCCCGTGTCCCTGCCCCCGTGTCCCCCGTGACGTGGTGTCCCCGCAGGTGACGTGGAGCGGGGAGCCGGCCGGCCGTGTCACCGTGGGCGTCGTGGCGTCCAGCCCCCTCCTGCCGCTGCCGGACCTGCTGGTGCTGGCGCGGCCGCTGCCCCCGGAGCCCCCCGGCCACCACCAGGACCTCCAGCTGCTGGGGTGAGACCCCCCCCCCCGGGAGCCACCTCCTCGGGGACACGGGGATGGGATCCACCAAGGAAGGGGATCCAACAAAAATGGGATCCGATGAGGGATGGGATCCACCAAGGACGGGATCCGATGAGGGTCGGGAACCACTGAGGACGGGATCTGATGAGGGATGGGATCCACCAAGGACGGGAGCCACCATAGGATGGGATTTAACGAGGGATGGGAACCACCATGGGATGGGATTTAACGAGGGATGGGAGCCACCATGGGATGGGATTTAACGAGGGATGGGAGCCACCATGGGATGGGAACCACCAAGGGATGGGATTTAACGAGGGATGGGAGTCACCATGGGATGGGATTTAACAAGGGATGGGAGCCACCATGGGATGGGAACCATCAAGGGATGGGATTTAACGAGGGATGGGAACCACCATGGGATGGGAACCACCAAGGGATGGGATTTAACGAGGGATGGGAGCCACCATGGGATGGGATTTAACGAGGGATGGGATTTAACGAGGGATGGGATTTAACGAGGGATGGGAACCACCATGAGAAGAACCACCATGGGATGGGAACCACCATGGGATGGGATTTAACGAGGGATGGGAACCACCGAGGGATGGGATTTAATCAGGGATGGGATTTAACGAGGGATGGGAACCACCGAGGGATGGGATTTAACGAGGGATGGGAACCACCATGAGAAGAACCACCATGGGATGGGAACCACCATGGGATGGGATTTAACGAGGGATGGGAACCACCATGGGATGGGATTTAACGAGGGATGGGATTTAACGAGGGATGGGAGCCACCAAGGGATGGGAACCACCATGGGATGGGATTTAACGAGGGATGGGAGCCACCAAGGGATGAGATTTAACGAGGGATGGGATTTAACGAGGGATGGGAACCACCGAGGGATGGGATTTAACGAGGGCTGAGACCCGCATCTCAGCCCGGTTGCCCTGTTCGTCTCCCCTCAGGCTGCTGCCGCTGTCCTGCGTCCGTCTGTCCCTGCGCCGCCACCACCGGCACCAGCTCCGGGCGCGACTCCCCACCGGCCGCACCTTCTACCTGCGGCTCCTGGCCCCGCGGGGCCAGCGCCAGCGGCTCTTCGGCTGCTGGGTGCGGCTACTGGGGCTACTGCAATCTCCGGGGCTGGGGGGGGACCCCGAAACCCACCCCGGAGAGGAGGTGGTGCCCCAATAAAGACAGGAAGGGACAGACGGACACGGAAGGCTTCTCCTTGTTCATCCAGAGCCCTCCAGGACGGACAGACGGACACAAGGGACCCCCTCGTGTCCATTCAAAGCCCCCCAGGACAGACAGATGGACACAACGGACCACCCCATGTCCATCCAGGATGGACAGATGGACACAAGGGACCCACCATGTCCATCCAGAGCCCCCCAGGATGGACAGATGGACACAAGGGACCCCCCCATGTCCATCCAGAGCCCCCCAGGATGGACAGACAGACACAAAGGAGCCCCTGTGTCACTCCAGAGCCTCCCAGGACGGACAGATGGACACAAGGGACCCTCCCCAGCGCCCCCCAGGACAGACAGACAGACACAAGGGACCCCCCAGGACGGACAGACGGACACAGGGGAGTCCCCAGCTCCCCCCAGGACAGACAGATGGACACAGGGGACCCCCCCAGCGCCCCCCGGGACAGACAGACAGACACAGGGGGCCCCCCAGGACAGACAGACGGACACAGGGGAGCCCCCAGAGCCCCCCAGGACAGACAGGCGGACACAAGGGACCCCCCCCAGCGCCCCCCAGGACGGACAGACGGACACAAGGGACCCCCCAGCGCCCCCCAGGACAGACACACGGACACAGGGGAGCCCCCCTTTCCCATTAACTGAGCTCCCTCCCTTAGCCACGCCCCATTACCCGTAGCCACGCCCCCTTTCCCTTAGCCACGCCCCCTTCCCCACTGGCTACGCTCCCTCCCCATTCACTACGCTCCCTCCATTGGCCACGCCCCCTCCCCATTGATAACCCCCTTAGGCCACGCCCCCTCTTAGGCCACGCCCCCTCTCCAACCGTCGCGCCGCCATTGGCCGCCGCCTTTAACCAATCAGGAGGCTCCGTTTGGATCCGCCGCCGCCTATAAGAGCCCCGGGGCGGCTCCGCGGCGGCTCCTTCGAGCGCGGCTCTCGGGGCGATGTCGGGGCGGGGGAAGCAGGGGGCCAAGGCGAGGGCCAAGGCCAAATCCCGCTCGTCCCGCGCGGGGCTCCAGTTCCCCGTGGGCCGCGTCCACCGCCTGCTCCGCAAGGGCAACTACGCCGAGCGGGTGGGAGCCGGGGCCCCCGTGTATTTAGCGGCCGTGATGGAATATCTGACGGCGGAGATCCTGGAGCTGGCGGGGAACGCGGCTCGGGACAACAAGAAAACGCGCATCATCCCCCGGCACCTCCAGCTGGCCGTGAGGAACGACGAGGAGCTCAACAAGCTGCTGGGGGGGGTCACGATCGCGCAGGGGGGGGTCCTGCCCAACATCCAGGCCGTGCTGCTCCCCAAGAAGAGCGAGAGCCACAAGGCGAAGGGGAAGTGAAGCTGGGAGAGCTCGAAAATCTTCGGAAAAATAACGCCACCATCACAAAAAACCCAAAAAAAAGGCTCTTTTCAGAGCCACCCACCGCTTCAGGAAAAGGGCTGGAAGAGCAAAATGAAGATTCAGGTTAATCAGCGTTTTTCCAGGGGTTAGTTCCCCCTCGCGATGTGGTGTGGGACCCCTTAAAGACCCCTTGAAATTCCCCAAATGGCCCCGAGGGCCTAATAAAGCGCTGAAAATGAGACAAAAAGAACGAGCGGGGCTCTGCCAGCAGCCCACCCCGCGAATTAAGGCAACGCGAGGCTAATGAGCGCTAATTAAACGCGGCTCGGAGGGAGGGTGAGGGGCTGGGGGTCCCTTTTTATGGGGGGGAGGGGGGTGGGAGGAGTCCATGAGGATCCGAAGCGCGAGCTCTGGTTGGTCCGAGAGGGAATCGTCTGAGCCAATGGGTGAGCGCCCTTTGAATCCCCCTCAAGCCCCGAGTTTGTCTCTATTCTCCCCTCTTTTCAGCTCAAACCCCTTCCCCTTCATCCTATCCCTGCGCTCCCTGATCACAAGTCCCTCCCGCAGCTCTTTGAGAGCCCCTTTCCCCACGAGAAGCTGCTCTAAGGTCTCCCTGGAGCCTCCTCCAGGTTCTCCAGCCCTCGCATCATCCTCATGGAGCGATTCTACGAGAGACCAAGAGCTCCACGTCCTTCTTGAGTCAGTGGAGGCATCACTCCCCCCCTCTAACGCAGCCCAGATAGAACGAAATTGAAAATGAAAACTGCGTTTTAAAAAGACTCGTTCACACAGAAATTAAAATATAAGGTTATCAGCAGCAAGCGATTCTTCAAAAGGTGTTTTCAGCCATAAAATTCATTCTCACACACAACTCACAGAAACAAACCGCTTGGTTTTAGTTGATGGGGTCGCCGGGACCCTCCTCCCTGCTCGGGGCTCGACCCCGGACTGAGCGCAGCCGCCTCCTCCCAGCGTTTATCTAGCCCCGAGGCGGACCTGAGTGAGAACCGCGCCGCGGTGACGTCACCGCCCGCCGCAGCCAATGGGAGCGCGGCGGCGGTTTGAAAGCGAGAGGCGGCCTCGAGACCCGGTAACGGCTGGAGAAAGGGGGTAAACCCCCCCCTAACGCAGCCTAAACCCCTAAAAGCCGCATAAAAAGGGCTTTATGTGAGTATTTTAGAGTCGCTGAGCGACCCACGAGCCCTTAGGAGCCTCCAAACCCCCCTGAACGCAGCCCAAACCCCTAAAAAACCGCATCAAAAGGACTTTAAAGAAATATTTTAGAGTCTCCAACCCCGCTGAGCGACCAACAAGCCCTTAGGAGCCTCCAAACCCCCTAGACCCCTAAGTGCCCCCAGCCCCCCAAGCTCCCCCAGCCCCAAAGCCCCCCACCTCCTCTCAAGTGCCCCCTGAGCCCCCCATCTCCCCCAAGTGCCCCCCTAGACCCCCAAGTGCCCCCCAAGTGCCCCCCTAGAGCCCCAAAGCTCCCCATCTCCCCTCAAATGCCCCCCAGCCCCTCAAGCTCCCCCAGCCCCCGAGTTCCCCATCTCTCCCCAAGTGCCCCCCAGCCCCCCATCTCCCCACAAATGCCCCCCAGCCCCCCAAGCTCCCCCAGCCCCAAAGCTCCCCCATCTCCTCTCAAGTGCCCCCCTAGACCCCCAAGTGCCCCCCAAGTACCCCCCTAGAGCCCCAAAGCTCCCCATCTCCCCTCAAATGCCCCCCAGACCCCAGGTCCCCCCAAGTGCCCCCCAGCCCAAGTCCCCCCACGCCCCCATCTCCCCCAAAGTGCCCCCAGCCCCCCAAATGCCCCCCAGCCCCCCAAGTCCCCCCAGTGTTCCCAAGCCCCCCAAGTGCCCCCCAGCCCCCATGTCCCCCCAAGTGTCCCCAGCCCCCCAAGTGCCCCCCAGCCCCCATGTCCCCCCAAGTGTCCCCAGCCCCCCAAGTGCCCCCCAGCCCCCATGTCCCCCCAGTGTTCCCAGCCCCCCAAGTGCCCCCCAGCCCCCATGTCCCCCCAGTGTCCCCAGCCCCCCAAGTGCCCCCCAGCCCCCATGTCCCCCCAAGTGTCCCCAGCCCCCCAAGTGCCCCCGAGCCCCCATCACCCCCCAAGTGTCCCCAGCCCCCCAAGTGCCCCCAAGTGCCCCCATGTCCCCCCAAGTGTCCCCAGCCCCCCAAGTGCCCCCCAGCCCCCATGTCCCCCCACAGTGCCCCCCAGCCCCCCATGTCCCCGCAAGTGTCCCTCTAATTGCCATTTCCCCTAATTAACCCAGCACCCTCATTATCGCAGGCTCCCCCCTGGGGCTTAACAAGACTCGGTGCTTCATTAAGTTGATTTTGGGGTTAATCCCCCAGGTTTTGGGGTCCTGGAAGGCTCTAAATAAGCGCATTGGTGGTTCAGTGGTAGAATTCTCGCCTGCCACGCGGGAGGCCCGGGTTCGATTCCCGGCCAATGCAACAATACTTTTTTTTAATTATTAACGAATTATTTTTTTTAATGAGTTTTCAGACACGTTTCTCACCAGAAACGGGCGAAACGCATCAAAAAAAAGAAAAAAAAAATATGAAAAAGTAAGGAAAGAAATATCGAGGCTCCCGTCCCTGGGTGGGCTCGAACCACCAACCTTTCGGTTAACAGCCGAACGCGCTAACCGATTGCGCCACAGAGACCGCGCTGCGAGGGACCCCCCCGAGCGCCCCCCACCCCCCGCGGGGCTCGAATTGGGGGGGGGGGTGTTAAAAAATGGGAATTTGAAAGTTTGAGGGGGTTAAAAATGGGAATTTGAAAGTTTGAGGGGGTTAAAAATGGGAATTTAAAAGCTGAGTGGGTTAAAAATGTGAATTTAAAAGTTGGGGAAGATTAAAAATGTGAATTTAAAAGTTTGAGGGGGGTTAAAAATGTGAATTTAGAAGTTGAGGGAGGTTAAAAATGTGAATTTAAAAGTTTGAGGGAGTTAAATATGCAAGTTTAAAAATTGGGGGGTACGCTAAGAATGTGCATTTAGAAGCTGAAAAGGTTCAAAATGTGAATTTAAAAGCTGAGGGGGTTAAAAATGTGAATTTAAAAGCTGAGGGGGGTTGAAAATCTGAATTTAAAAGGAGGGGGGGAAGAAAACTTCAGTTATCTCGACGAGGATGGGATTCGAACCCACGCGTGCAGAGCACAATGGATTAGCAGTCCATCGCCTTAACCACTCGGCCACCTCGTCCTGCGGTTTGTGTTTCTCGCCGAGCCCTTATAGGGAGGGGAAGGCGGGGAAGGGGGCGTGGCTTAAGGGCCTAATTTGCATAAAGAGGCGTGGCCTCGCGGGGGGGGAGGCGGCGCCCAGGGCGGTGGCGCGGGGTGCGGCGCGCGCAGGGGGGGATGTAGCTCAGCGGTAGAGCGCGTGCTTCGCATGTACGAGGTCCCGGGTTCAATCCCCGGCATCTCCACCTCAGCGCCTCCCTTCGAGGGGCCCCACGGGGAAAGGGGGAGACCCCCCCCATCCCCTTTATCCCTATTTTTAAAGCCCCTCTCACCTATTTTTCCCACCTAGCAAGCAATCGGAGCCCCTTTAACCTTATTTTCTGACACCCCCCCCTATTTTTTCCCCCTAGCCAGGAAAAGAGCCCCTTTATCCCTATTTTTAAAGCCCCTCTCACCTATTTTTCCCACCTAGCAAGCAATCGGAGCCCCTTTAACCTTATTTTCTGACACCCCCCCCTATTTTTTCCCCCTAGCCAGGAAAAGAGCCCCTTTATCCCTATTTTTAAGGCCCCCACCCCTATTTTTTTCCAGCTAGAAGGGAAGAGGAGAATCCTCACCCTTATTTCCAAGGCCTGGCAAGGAAGAGGAGCCCCTTTATCCCTATTTTTAAGACCCCCTCACTTATTTTTCCCACCTAGCAAGGAAAAGACCCCCTTTATCCCTATTCTTAAGGCACCTCTCAGCTATTTTTCCCACCCAGCAAGGAAGAGAAGCCCCTTTATCCCTATTTTTAAGGTCCCCTCACCTATTTTTCCCTCCTAGAAAGGAAAAGAGCCCCTTTATCCCTATTTTTAAGGCCCCTCTCACCTATTTTTCCCTCCTAGAAAGGAAAAGAGCCCCTTTATCCCTATTTTTAAGGCCCCTCTGACCTATTTTTCCCACCTAGCAAGGAAAAGGAGCCCCTTTATCCCTATTTTACGACCCCCCCCCTATTTTTTCCACCTAGAAGGGAAGGGGAGCCCCCTCCCCTCTATTTTTCCCTCCTAACCCCCCTCCTTTGCGGCCCCACAGCCACTTTCCGTCCAGCCCAGGGTTGAAGAGAAGGGTTATATTAAATATTATATTTATAACTTATTAAAATAAGAGAAATTAAAGTTTTTTTCAAGCAGCAGAGTGGCGCAGCGGAAGCGTGCTGGGCCCATAACCCAGAGGTCGATGGATCGAAACCATCCTCTGCTAGTTTTCTTTTTCCCTGCTAATTCCCCCTTTTCCCCTTCTCCATTTCTTCATCCTTTTCGTATTTAGCTCGTGTCCCCAACCCCCTCCGCGCCCACGATCCTCACAAGCTCAAATTTCTCTCCCTCCTCGAGTCAAGAATTATTTTACACGGGCACCAAGCGCTCTAAAAAAGGGATAAACGCTCCAAAAATCTGGTTTTCCTCCCTTGAAAAAGGGAAGGAAGAAAGGAAAGAAAGGAAGGAAGAAAGGAGGAAAGAAGAAAGAAGAGAAAGAAGGAAGGAAGAGAGGAAGGGAAGAAGGAAGGAAGAAAGAAGGAAGGAAAAGAAGGGAGAAAGAAGGGAGGAAGGAAGAAAGAAGGAAGGGAGGAAGGAAGAAAGAAATTAAGAAGGAAGGAGGAAAGGAAAGAAGAAAGAAGAAAGGAAGGAAAGAAGAAAGAGGAGAAAGAAGGAAGGAAGAGAGGAAGGGAAGAAGGAAGGAAGAAAGAAATTAAGAAGGAAGGAAGGGAGAAAGAAAGAAGGAAGGAAAGGAGGAAGGAAGAAAGAAATTAAGAAGGAAGGAAGGAAAGGAAGGAAGAAGGAAGGAAGGAAAGGAAGGAAGAAGGAAGGAAGGAAAGGAAGGAAGAAGGAAGGAAGAGAGGAAGGGAAGAAGGAAGAAAGAAATTAAGAAGGAAGGAAGGAAGGAAGAAGGAAGGAAGGAAAGGAAGGAAGAAGGAAGGAAGGAAAGGAAGGAAGAAGGAAGGAAGAGAGGAAGGGAAGAAGGAAGAAAGAAAGAAAGGAGGAAAGGAAGGAAGGAAGAAAGCAGGAAGGAAAGGAAGGGAGAAAGAAAGAAGGAAGGAAGGGAGAAAAAAAGAAGGAAGGAAGGGAGGAAGGAAGAAAGAAGGAAGGAAGGGAGGAAGGAAGAAAGAAGGAAGGAAGGAAAGGAAGGAAGAAAGAAGAAAGGAAGGAAAGGAAGGAAGAGGGGAAAGAAGGAAGGAAGAGAGGAAGGGAAGAAGGAAGGAAGAAAGAAAGAAAGGAGGAAAGGAAGGAAGAAAGTAGGAAGGAAAGGAAGGAAGGAAGAGAGGAAAGGAAGGAAGGAAGAAAGAAGGAAGGAAAGGGAGAAAGAAGGAAGGAAAGGAAGGGAGAAAGAAGGAAGGAAAGGAAGGGAGAAAGAAAGAAGGAAGGAAGGAAGGGAGAAAGAAAGAAGGAAGGAAGGGAGAAAGAAAGAAGGAAGGAAGGGAGGAAGAAAGAAGGAAGGAAGGGAGAAAGAAAGAAGGAAGGAAGGGAGAAAGAAAGAAGGAAGGAAGGGAGAAAGAAAGAAGGAAGGAAGGAAGGGAGAAAGAAAGAAGGAAGGAAGGGAGAAAAAAAGAAGGAAGGAAGAGAGGAAGGAAGAAAGAAGGAAGCGAAGAAAGGAAGGAAGAAAGGAGGAAAGAAAGAAGGAAGGAAGGGAGGAAGGAAGAAAGAAATTAAGAAGGAAGGAGGAAAGGAAGAAATTAAGAAGGAAAGAGATAAAATAAACTCGATCCTCCCCGTCGGGGAATCGAACCCCGGTCTCCCGCGTGACAGGCGGGGATACTCACCACTATACTAACGAGGAGCTCGTTAGCGGCGCCTCCTCCTAAGGCCTTTTAACTCTCCTAAGGAGGTTTCGGGGTGCAGCGGGGACCCCCCCGGGGGCACCGAGAGCTGGGGGGGACCCCGAGAAGCGGCACGAAGCCGCGCGGCCCCCGCGGCCGGAGCCGCAGATGAGAGGGAAAAGCGGCCCCCACTCAGCACCAGGCGCCGTGGCTTAGTTGGTTAAAGCGCCTGTCTAGTAAACAGGAGATCCTGGGTTCGAATCCCAGCGGTGCCTCGTGATTTTATCGCGATAGGGAAGGGCGGGGGGGTGGTTTATAATTAAATAATATTTTAATTTTTTTTTTTTCTTATCTTTTCTTCCCGTTAAACCGGCTGCTCCACGGCCGGGAGGAGATGGGAGACGGCGCCGCGGTGGAAGCCCCGGGGCTGGGGTGGCGGGGAGGTCGCTGGTGGACGAAGCGGCCGCAGGGGGTGTGGGAAAAAGAAAGAGAAAATAAAGGATTATTAAAATAAAGGATTATTCAATTAAAACCCTGAAATAAATGGGAATAAAAAGGAATTTCCCTGACCGGGAATCGAACCCGGGCCGCGGCGGTGAGAGCGCCGAATCCTAACCACTAGACCACCAGGGAGCGCTGAGATCCTGCTCCTCAGCGGGTTCCATCAAGCTCTTTCCTTTCCTGGGATCTTCCATCTTTTTCCAAGACCCCCTGGTCCTCATCCCAGGATCCCCCCCCATCCTCATCCCGGGATCTCTCGTCCTTCCCCAAGATCCCCTTTCCTGGGATCCCCCTGTCCTCATCCCGAGATCCTTTGTGCTTTCCTGGGATCTCCTCAGACTTTCCCAGGAGCCCCCCCTTTTCCCAAGACCTCCCATCCATGGATCCTACACCTCAACTGGGATGATCCATGGGTCCTACACCTAGACCGGGATGATCCATGGATCCTACACCTCGACTGGGACCATCCATGGATCCTACACCTAGACCGGGATGATCCATGGATCCTACACCTCAACTGGGACCATCCATGGATCCTACACCTAGATGATCCATGGATCCTACACCTCAACTGGGATGATCCATGGATCCCACACCTCGACTGGGACCATCCATGGATCCTACACCTAGATGATCCATGGATCCTACACCTCAACTGGGATGATCCATGGATCCCACACCTCAACTGGGACCATCCATGGATCCCACACCTCGACTGGGACCATCCATGGATCCTACACCTAGATGATCCATGGATCCTACACCTCAACTGGGATGATCCATGGATCCTACACCTCAACTGGGACCATCCATGGATCCCACACCTCAACTGGGACCATCCATGGATCCCACACCTCGACTGGGACCATCTATGGATCCTACACCTGGACCGGGATGATCCATGGATCCCACACCTCGACTGGGACCATCCATGGATCCCGCACCTCGACTGGGATGATCCATGGATCCTACTCCTCAACTGGGACCATCCATGGATCCTACACCTAGATGATCCATGGATCCTACACCTCAACTGGGATGATCCATGGATCCCACACCTGGACCGGGATGATCCATGGATCCCACACCTCGACTGGGACCACCCATGGATCCTACACCTTGACTGGGATGATCCACGGATCCTACACCTCGATTGGGACCATCCATGGATCCTACACCTCGACTGGGATGATCCATGGATCCTACACCTCAACTGGAACCATCCATGGATCCTACAGCTCAACTGGGACCATCCATAGATCCTACACCTCAACTGGGATGATCCATGGATCCCACACCTTGACTGGGACCATCCATGGGTCCTACACCTCAACTGGGATGATCCATGGATCCTGGAGGAGCCCAGGCTGGGAGAGTTGAGGTGGCTCAGCCTGGAGAAGGCTCCGAGGAGCCCTCGGAGCAGCTTCCAGGCTGGGAAGGAGCTCTGGGAAAGCAAGGAAGGCACTTTTTTCCCACCCAGGGCGACCGGACGAGCCCAAGGAGACGCAAAAAGTTCTAAACGAGCCGGTTTTAATCACCTTTTAGGGTTAATTAAGCCTCTTTAGGCTCATATCGGCGCTGGGAGCGTGAATCCCGCTCCCACCGCCCACATCCGCACAGAAATCCCGGAAAACCAGAGCAAAAAGAAGGGAATTGAAGCCTCGTGGTGGCAAGGGGTGAGCTCCGGCATCCTCCCCGCTTCCCGAAACCCACGCGGGTTCCCATCAGGATCAACCTCATCGCGGACGAGGAGGGAATCCGAGAGCTTGATGGATTTTTCGGGAAGGTGAGAGCGTTATAAGTTGGCGTCGCCGCATCCGGGCGGCTCATTCCGGGCTCAGCCAGGTGCCGGCTTCCTCCACGGCGCGGGATACGACGAGGAAAACCTCACAGAGGCCTTGGGAGAGGAAATCCCGCAGGAATTCCCTGCCGGAGAAGAATCGGAGGTGGAAACGGTGTCCCCGGTGCGCGGCGGGAGGTCACCCGAGCGTCCCCTCACCTGAGTTGGGCTTCGCCTCCGATGGCGACGGGCGCTCGGAGTTTGGAATCGAGGTTGTAGTAGGTGCCGTGGAGCTGCCGGACGGCCAGCCAGTGCTTCCGACGGAACGGGAACGTCAGGAATCCCACGGAGACTCGGGAAGGGACGTTGAGGATGAAGCCCACGACGTGGTCCAGCGCCAGCTGCTCCAGGGACCTGCGGGGTGGGAAAACGGGGAGGAGAGGGGGTGAGGGATTGGGAAAAGGGGATTCAGGGATGATTGGAGAGGGGAGTTCAACGGGAAAAGGGAGTTTGGGATGGGATAAACGGAGTCTGGGATGGGATAAACAGAGTCTGGGATGGAACTGAGGGTCTGGGATGGGATAAACGGAGTCTGGGATGGGATAAATGGAGTCTGGGATGGAACTGAGGGTCTAGGATGGCATAAACGGAGTCTGGGATAGAAAAAGTGGAATCTGGGATGGGATAAAAGGAATCTGGAGGGTCCAGGCTGAAAGAAACAGAGTCTGGGATGGAAAAAGCGGAGCTTGGGATGGAAGAAGTGGAGTCTGGGATGGGATAGATGGAATCTGGAGGGTCCAGGCTGACAGAAACAGAGTCTGGGATGGAAAAAGTGGAGTCTGGGATGGGATAGATGGAATCTGGGATGGGATAGATGGAGTCTGGGATGGGATAGATGGAGTCTGGGATGGGATAGATGGAATCTGGAGGGTCCAGGCTGAGAGAAATGGAGTCTGGGATGGAAAAAGTGGAGTCTGGGATGGGATAAATGGAATCTGGGACAGAACCAAGGATCTGGGATGGGATAAACGGAGTCCGGGATGGAAAAAAGTGGAGTCTGGGATGGAAAAAGTGGAGTCTGGGATGGAAAAAGTGGAGTCTGGAGGGTCCAGGCTGAGAGAAAGAGTCTGGGATGGAAAAATTGGAGTCTGGGATGGAAAAAGCGGAGTCTGGGATGGGATAGATGGAATCTGGGATGGGATAGATGGAATCTGGAGGGTCCAGACTGAGAGAAATGGAGTCTGGGATGGAAAAAGCGGAGTCTGGGATGGGATAAATGGAATCTGGGCTGAGATAAATGGAATCTGGGACCGAACCAAGGATCTGGGATGGGACAAATGGAGTCTGGGATGGAATAAACAGAGTTTAGGATGGAACTGAGGGTCCAGGCTGAGAGAAATGGAGTCTGGGATGGAAAAAGTGGAATCTGGGATGGGATAAACGGAGTCTGGGATGGGATAAACGGAGTCTGGGAGAGAAAAAGTGGAGTCTGGGACGGAAAAAGTGGAGTCTGGGATGGAAAAAGTGGAGTCTGGAGGGTCCAGGCTGAGAGAAAGTGTCTGGGATGGAAAAAGCGGAGTCTGGGATGGGATAGATGGAATCTGGGATGGAAAAAGTGGAGTCTGGGAAAGAAAAAGTGGAGTCTGGATGGTCCAGGCTGAGAGAAATGGAGTCTGGGATGGAAAAAGTGGAATCTGGGACGGAAAAAGTGGAATCTGGGATGTGACAACTGGAATCTGGAGGGTCCAGGCTGATAGAAACAGAGTCTGGGATGGAAAAAGTGGAGTCTGGGATGGGATAGATGGAATCTGGGATGGGATAAATGGAATCTGGGACTGAACCAAGGATCTGGGATGGGAAAAATGGAATCTGGGATGGAAAATACGGAGTCTGGGGTGGAAAAAGTGGAGTCTAGGACGGAAAAAAGCAGAGTCTGGGATGGAATAAATGGAATCTGGGACTGAACCAAGGATCTGGGATGGGACAAATGGAATCTGGGATGGAAAAAATGGAGTCTGGGATGGAAAAAGTGGAGTCTGGGACCGAACCAAGGATCTGGGATGGGATAAACGGAGTCTGGGATGGGATAAACGGAGTTTAGGATGGGATAAACGGAGTCTGGGATGGAACTGAGGGTCTGGGGTGGAAAAAGCAGAGTCTGGGATGGGATAAATGGAATCTGGGCTGAGATAAGTGGAATCTGGGACCGAACCAAGGATCTGGGATGGGATAAACGGAGTCTGGGATGGGATAAACGGAGCCTGGGATGGGATAAACGGAGCCTGGGATGGAACTGAGCGTCTGGGGTGGAAAAAGTGGAGTCTGGGATGGAAAAAGCGGAGTCTGGAGGGTCTGGGCTCAGAGAAATGGAGTCTGGGATGGAAAAAGTGGAATCTGGGATGGGATAGATGGAATCTGGGATGGGATAGATGGAATCTGGGATGGGATAGATGGAATCTGGAGGGTCCAGGCTGAGAGAAATGGAGTCTGGGATGGAAAAAGTGGAGTCTGGGACTGAAAAAGTGGAGTCTGGGATGGAAAGAGTGGAGTTTGGGATGGGATAAATGGAATCTGGGACAGAACCAAGGATCTGGGATGGGATAAATGGAGTCTGAGATGGAATAAACAGAGTTTAGGAAGGAACTGAGGGTCCAGGCTGAGAGAAATGGAGTCTGGGATGGAAAAAGTGGAGTCTGGGATGGGATAAACGGAGTCTGGGATGGGATAAATGGAGTCTGGGAGAGAAAAAGTGGAGTCTGGGATGGAAAAAGTGGAGTCTGGGATGGAAAAAGTGGAGTCTGGAGGGTCCAGGCTGAGAGAAAGTGTCTGGGATGGAAAAAGCGGAGTCTGGGATGGGATAGATGGAATCTGGGATGGGATAAATGGAATCTGGGATGGAAAAAGCAGAGTCTGGGATGGAAAAAGTGGAGTCTGGGACTGAACCAAGGATCTGGGATGGGATAAACGGAGTCTGGGATGGGATAAATGGAGCCTGAGATGGGATAAACGGAGCCTGAGATGGAACTGAGGGTCTGGGATGGAAAAAGTGGAGTCTGGGATGGAAATAGCAGAGTCTGGGATGGGATAGATGGAATCTGGGCTGAGATAAATGGAATCTGGGATCGAACCAAGGATCTGGGATGGGATAAACGGAGTCTGAGATGGGATAAATGGGGTCTTGGTTGGGATAAACGGAGTCTGGGATGGGAGAAACGGAGTCTGGGATGGGAGAAACGGAGCCTGGGATGGAACTGAGGGTCTGGGATGGAGAAAGCAGAGTCTGGGGTGGAAAAAGTGGAGCCTGGGATGGAAAAAGCGGAGTCTGGGATGGAAAAAGCGGAGCCTGGGATGGAGGGAAGGGGCCGCACCGGCGCTTGTCCCACCACAGGGCCGCCAGGTCGAGGCTCTGCAGCGCGGCCAGGATCACGTTGACGTCGTAGTTGCCGGTGCCCAGGAGGCTGCGGTGGGGGTTGATCCGGGCGTCCGGGGCCAACCTGGAGATCAGAAAGGCATTGAAAAAAAATTTTTAAAAACCCCTAAAATACCTTCGAATCACCCGAAAGGGGAAGAGAACCTCTTGCAGATGTCGTCGGCGGCTTCTTGGGTGAAGCAGGGGCGCTGGAGGAGGTTGTTGAGGGCGTGGAGGGCGCAGAGCTCCAGGCGTTGGCGCTCGTGGTAGAGGGAGGGGGGTGGGGGGGACCCCGAAACGGGCCTCGGGGCGAGGGGGGACCCCGACATGGCCCTGGGGGCAGGGGGGGCCCCGCTGCCTGCAGAGGGAAGGGAAGGGTCAGCTCTGGTGGGGAACCCAGATCACCCCCCCAGTCCATCAGCACCCTAAAAGACCCTCCTAGACCCCCCCTTGCACCCCTAGAGCCCCCCCTCAATCCATCAGCCCCCTAAAAGACCCTCCTGGACCCCCCCTTGCACCCCCAAATCCACCCCCCAATCCATCAGCCCCCTAAAAGACCCTCCTAGACCCCCCCTTGCACCCCCAGATCCCCCCCTCAATCCATCAGCCCCCTAAAAGACCCTCCTAGACACCCCCAGATCCCCCCCCAATCCATCAGCCCCTTAAAAGACCCTCCTAGACCCCCCCTTGCACCCCCAGATCGCCCCCTCAATCCATCAGCCCCCTAAAAGACCCTCCTGGACTCCCCCTTGCACCCCCAAATCCATCAGCCCCTTAAAAGACCCTTCTGGACACCCCCAAATCCCCCCACCAATCCATCAGCCCCTCAAAAGACCCTTCTGGACACCCCCAAATCCCCCCCCCAATCCATCAGCTCCCTAAAAGACCCTCCTGGACCCCCCCTTGCACCCCCAAATCCATCAGCCCCTTAAAAGACCCTCCTGGACCCCCCCTTGCACCCCTAAATCCATCAGCCCCCTACAAGACCCTCCTAGACACCCCCCAATCCATCAGCCCCTCAAAAGACCCTCCTAGACCCCCCCTTGCACCCCCAGATTCCCCCCACCCCCCTCCCTGCACCCCCAGCCTCTTCTGACCCCCCCTCACCCCTTCAGACACCCTCCAGCACCCCAAAATACCCTTTCCCCCCCCCAGACCCATCCCTGCACCCCTAGGCCCCTCACAAACCCCTCTGGGCCCCCCCAAACAGTCCTCGACGCTCCCCAACACCCCCTGCCCCCCTCAAACCCCTCCCTGCTCCCCCCCCCCGCACCCCAAAGCCCCCCCCCGCCCCCTCTACCCTCTCTTTAGGCCCCCCCAGCACCCCAAAACACCTCCTGCCACCCCCACACCCCTCACAAGCCCCTCTGCCCCCCCTAAACAGTCCTTGACGCCCCCCAACATCCTCCCCCCGCCCCACCCCCAACAGGCCTCTCTCAGGCCCCCCCAGCGCACCCCTCGGTTCTTCCGGGTCCGCCACGCAACCGGAACTACAACTCCCGGCGTGCACCGCGGCCCCACCCCCCTATTTCCGTCTTCCCGGCATGCCTTGCGCCGAAGTCATAAGCAGCGGGCGCCGACCTCGCTCCCAGCGTGCTTTGCGCCGCAAGCCTATAAGTAGATCGCGCGGGGACCTTCCTCCCAGCGTGCTTTGCGCCGCGCGGCCCCCAGGCGGCTTCCGCCCTTCCTCCCATGATGCCCCGCGGCCCCCACCGAGACAGGGGTCGGTGTCGCTGTTTGAGGCCTTTAATGTCCCCGTCCCGGTCCCCGTCCCTGTCCCCGTCCCGGTCCCCGCTCGGTCCCCGCGGCGGTGGCTTCAGCAGAGCTGGACGCATCCCCCGTGTCCGTGGCAGGCTGGGGGGGGACAGCGAGTGAGCGGGGACAGGGGGACACGGGGGACATGGGGACACAGGGACCATGGGGACAAGAGGGGACATGGGGACAGTGGAGACCCTGGGGACAGAGGGAGCAGGAGGGGACGTGGGGATAGTGGAGACCCTGGGGACAGAGGGGACATGGGGACAGGAGGGGACACGGGGACATCTGGACAGGATAGAGGGGCCATGGGGATATGGGGCCCTGGGGACAGGAGGGGACATGGGGACAGAGGGGTCACAGGGACATGGGGACAGTGAGGACAGCAGGGGACATGGGGACAGGAGAGGACATGAGGACATAGGGATCGGGGGGGGGAGATGGGGACAGGAGGGGACAATGGAGTCTATGGGGACATGGGGACAGGAGGGGGCAATGGAGACCATGGGGACAGAGGGGACATGGGACAATGGAGACCATGGGGACATGGGGACGGGAGGGGACACGGGGACAGGAGAGGACATCAGGACATAGGGATGGGGGGAGATGGGGACAGGAGGGGCCACGGGGACATGAGGGGACAATGGAGTCTATGGGGACAGGAGGGGACAATGGAGTCTATGGGGACATGGGGACAGGAGGGGACAATGGAGACATGGGGACAGAGGGGACATGGGACAATGGAGACCATGGGGACATGGGGACGGGAGGGGACAGAAGGGTCACAGGGACATGGGGATGGGGACAGGAGGGGACATGGGGACAGGAGACGACGTCAGGACATTGGAGGGGGACAAGGGAGACCATGGGGACAGAGGGGACATGGGGACAGGAGGGGACCATGGGGACAGGAGGGGACATAGAAACAGAGGGGTCACAGGGACATGGGGATGGGGACAGTGGGGACAGGAGGGGCCAATGGAAACCATGGGGACAGGAGGGGCCTTGGGGACAGAGGGGTCACAGGGACATGGGGACAGGAGGGGCCTTGGGGACAGAGGGGTCACAGGGACATGGGGACAGGAGGGGACACGAGGACAAGAGGGGACAGTGGAGACCATGGGAATGTGGGGACAGATGGGGACATGGGGGACAGGAGGGGTCCTGGGGACAGGAGGGGCCAATGGGGACATGGGGACAGGAGGGGCCATGGGGACAGGAGGGGACAATGGGGACATGGGGACAGGAGGGGACATGGGGACAGGAGGGGACAATGGGGACATGGGGACAGGAGGGGACAATGGAGACTAAAGGGACAGGAGGGGACATGGGGGCAGGAGGGGACAATGGGGACCATGGGGACAGGAGGGGACATGGGGACAGGAGGGGACAATGGGGACTAAGGGGACAGGAGGGGACACTGGAGACCATGGGGAGAGTGGAGACCACAGGGGACACGGGGACATCAGGACATGGGGACAGGAGGGGCCCTGGGGACCCAGGGGACAGAGGGGACAATGGGGACAGGTGGCAGACCTGTGAGGCTGTCCCAGAAGGTGTCCCGGGTGGCACTGCCGGTGACAGCCCCGGGGGACGCCGGGTTGCGTCGGACGCTGGTGACACGCAGAGCGCGTCCCTCGTCCCCAACGCCCGTCACCTCCACCTCCACGATGTGGCAGTCGGGGACACTGCGGGGGGGACACCAGGAGGTGACACTGGGGGTGGTGACGTTGGGGTTGGTGGCATTTGAGTAGGGGACATGGGGAGGTGGCACCAGGGATAGAGGCATTTCGGTAGGTGACATGGGGAGGTGACACCAGGAGGTGACGCTGGAGTTGGTGCCACCAGGAGGTGACATTGGGGTGGTGGCATTTGAGTAGGGGACATGGGGAGGTGGCACCAGGAGGTGACACTGGAGTTGGTGCCACCAGGAGGTGACACTGGGGTGGTGGCATTTGAGTAGGGGACATGGGGAGGTGGCACCAAGGATAGAGGCATTTCGGTAGGTGACATGGGGAGGTGGCACCAGGAGGTGACACTGGATTTGGTGCCACCAGGAGGTGACATTGGGGTGGTGACATTTGAGTAGGTGACGTGGGGAGGTGGCACCAAGTGACATTGGGGTGGTGGCTCTTGGATAGTTGATGTGACACCAGGAGGTGACATTGGGGTGGTGGCATTTGAGGAGGTGACATGGGGAGGTGGCACCAGGAGGTGACACTGGAGTTGGTGCCACCAGGAGGTGACATTGGGGTGGTGGCATTTGAGTAGGGGACATGGGGAGGTGGCACCAAGTGACATTGGGTTGACGGCACTTGGATAGTTGATGTGACACCAGGAGGTGACATTGGGGTGGTGGCATTTGAGTAGGGGACATGGGGAGGTGGCACCAGGAGGTGATGCTGGAGTTGGTGCCACCAGGAGGTGACATTGGGGTGGTGGCATTTGCGGAGGTGGCACCAGGAGGTGACATTGGGGTGGTGGCATTTGGGTAGGTGACATGGGGAGGTGACACCAGGAGGTGACGCTGGATTTGGTGCCACCAGGAGGTGACATTGGGGTGGTGACATTTGAGTAGGTGACGTGGGGAGGTGGCACCAAGTGACATTGGGGTGGTGGCTCTTGGATAGTTGATGTGACACCAGGAGGTGACATTAGGGTGGTGGCATTTGAGGAGGTGACACGCACCTGGGGTCGGCCACCAGGCAGGCCTGGACGCCATCGAAGCCGAGTCGGGGCGCGGCCACCGCGGCCACCGCCATCGTGTTGACGTTGTTGGGGGCCAGGGGACAGAGGGGACGCAGGGGACCCTCGTAGAGGACAACGCGGTCCCCCGAGGCCACCGAGGCCTCGAGACGCTCCTGCAGCCGCCCGGCCAGGCGGAAGCTCTGCGGAGCCTTCGTCATCGTCACCTTCAGCCCCTGCATGGGGACAACGTCGCCCACCCCATCATCTCCCACCCCTTGGGGTCCCCAAAGCCATCGTGGTGTCCCCAAAGCCATCGTGGTGTCCCCAACCCCACAAAGTCCCATCCCTTGGTGTCCCCAACCCCATCCTGGTGTCCTCAACCCACAAGGTCCCACCCCTTGGTGTCCCCAACCCCACAATGTCCCATCTCTTGGTGTCCCCAACCCCATCGTGGTGTCCCCAACCCCACAAAGTCCCATCCCTTGGTGTCCCCAACCCCATCGTGATGTCCCCAACCCACAAGGTCCCACCCCTTGGTGTCCCCAAACCCACAATGTCCCATCCCCTGGTGTCCCCAAGCCCATCGTGTTGTCCCCAACCCACAAGATCCCACCCCTTGGTGTCCCCAACCCACAATGTCCCATCCCTTGGTGTCCCCAACCCCGTCATGATGTCCCCAACCCCACAAGGTCCCATCCCCTGGTGTCCCCAACCCCATCATGGTGTCCCCAACCCCACAAGGTCCCATCCCCTGGTGTCCCCAACCCCATCGTGGTGTCCCCAACCCCACAATGACCCATCCCTTGGTGTCCCCAACCCCATCATGGTGTCCCCAACCCCATCATGATGTCCCCAACCCCACAAGGTCCCATCTCTTGGTGTCCCCAACCCCACAAGGTCCCATCCCCTGGTGTCCCCAACCCCATTGTGGTGTCCCCAACCCCATCATGGTGTCCCCAACCCACAAGGTCCCACCCCTTGGTGTCCCCAAACCCACAATGTCCCATCCCCTGGTGTCCCCAACCCCATCGTGGTGTCCCCAACCCCACAAAGTCCTATCCCTTGGTGTCCCCAGGCCCCGGTGTCCCCCGGGTGTCCCCGAGGTGGCTCACGGCCAGCGTCCCGGCCTGGTCCATCCTCCTGATGTCCTCGCAGCCCCACAAGGCGCCCCGGGGGACGTAGAGCGTGTGGCCACCACGAGCCACGGCCTCTCGCAGCCTCCGCTCCGTCTCGGGGTCGGCCAGCGCCGTGGGGGACCCCACCTGGGGACAATGGCCCCATGTCCCATCATCTCCATGTGCCATCCCACCATCTCCATCATCTCCATGTCCCCATGTCCCATCCCATCATCTCCATGTCCCCCCATCCCATCATCTCCATTGTCCCCATGTCCCATCCCATCATCTCCATGTCCCCCCATCCCATCATCTCCATGTCCCCATGTCCCATCCCATCATCTCATTGTCCTCATGTCCCATCCCATCGTCTCATTGTCCTCATGTCCCATCCCATCATCTCCATTGTCCCCATGTCCCATCCCATCATCTCATTGTCCTCATGTCCCATCCCATCATCTCATTGTCCCCATGTCCCATCATCTCCATGTCCCCCCATCCCATCATCTCCATGTCCCCATGTCCCATCCCATCATCTCCATGTCCCCCCATCCCATCATCTCCATGTCCCCCCATCCCATCATCTCCATGTCCCCATGTCCCATCCCATCATCTCCATGTCCCCCCATCCCATCATCTCCATGTCCCCCCATCCCATCATCTCCATTGTCCCCATGTCCCATCCCATCATCTCCATTGTCCCCACATCCCCATGTCCTCATTATCTCCATTGTCCCCACGTCCCCATGCCATTCCCTTTGTCCCCAACCTCCCTGGTGTCCCCATGTCCCCAACTTCCTTGGTGTCTCCGTGTCCCCATCATCCTGTCCCCAACCTCCCTGGTGTCCCCATGTCCCCAACCTCCCTGGTGTCTCCATGTCCCCATTCCCAGTGTCCCCATGTCCCCGTCTTCTCTGTCCCCAACCTCCCCATGTCCCTGTGTCTTTATGTCCCCATGTCCCTGTGTCCCCATGTCCCTGTGTCCCCATGTCCTTGTGTCCCCATGTCCCCGTGTCCCCATGTCCCCATGTCCCCATGTCCCCGTGTCCTTGTGTCCCCATGCCCCGTGTCCCCATGTCCCCATGTCCTTGTGTCCCCATGTCCCCTGTCCCCATGTCCTTGTATCCCCATGTCCCCTGTCCCCATGTCCCCATGTCCATGTGTCCCCATTGTCCCCGTGTCCCCATATCCCCATGTCCCCGTGTCCCCATGTCCCCATTGTCCCCATGTCCTCGTGTCCCCATGTCCCCATGCCCCCGTGTCCCCATGTCCTTGTGTCCCCATGTCCCCATTGTCCCCATGTCCCCATTGTCCCTATGTCCTTGTGTCCCTGTGTCCCCATGTCCCCATGTCCATGTGTCCCCATTGTCCCCGTGTCCCCATGTCCCCGTGTCCCCATGTCCCCATGTCCCCATGTCCCTGTGTCCCCCTGTCCCCATGTCCCCATGTCCCCATTGTCCCCATGTCCCCATTGTCCCCACGCCCCTGTGTCCCCATGTCCCCATGTCCCCATGTCCTTGTGTCCCCATGTCCCTGTGTCCCCGTGTCCCCATGTCCGCATGTCCACATATCCCCATGTCTTTGTGTCCTCATGTCCCTGTGTCCATGTGTCCCCGTGTCCCCATGTCTTTGTGTCCCCATGTCCTCATGTCCTTGTGTCCCCATGTCTCCGTGTCGCCATGTCCCCATGTCTCTGTGTCCCCATGTCCCCGTGTCCTCCTGTCCCTGTGTCCCCATGTCCTTGTGTCCCCATGTCCCCGTGTCCCCGTGTCCCCATGTCCTTGTGTCCCCATGTCCCCATGTCCATGTGTCCCCGTGTCCCCAGTCCCCATGTCCCATGTCCTTGTGTCCTCATGTCCCCATGTCCCCATGTCCCCATGTCCCATGTCCTTGTGTCCGCATGTCCCCATGTCCCCATGTCCCCATGTCCATGTGTCCCCATGTCCCCAATGTCCCCATGTCCCCAGTCCCCATGTCCCTGTCCCCCTGTCCCCATATCCCTATGTCCCCCTGTCCCCGTGTCCCCGTGTCCCACCATGAAGTCGGCGTGGGCCAGGATGTCCTCTCCGTGCTCCTTGGCCACGCAGGGGTGGGCCACCTCCACCACCAGGTCCACCCCCCTGGGGACACGGGGGGGGCACTGGGAGTCACTGGGAGGGACTGGGAGAGAGCTGGAGGGGACTGGGAGGGACTGGGAGGGGGCTGGGAGGGGAATGAAGGGACTGGGGGGGGACTGGGAGGGACTGGGAGGGGAATTAAGGGACTGGGAGGGACTGGGAGGGGGCTGGGAGGGGAATTAAGGGGACTGGGAGGGACTGGGAGGGACTGGGAGGGGAATTAAGGGGACTGGGAGGGACTGGGAGGGACTGGGAGGGGAATTAAGGGACTGGGAGGGGACTGGGAGGGGAATTAAGGGACTGGGAGGGACTGGGAGGGACTGGGAGGGGAATTAAGGGGACTGGGAAGGACTGGGAGGGACTGGGAGGGGAATTAAGGGACTGGGAGGGACTGGGAGGGGAATTAAGGGACTGGGAGGGACTGGGAGGGGGCTGGGAGGGGAATGAAGGGACTGGGAGGGACTGGGAGGGACTGGGAGGGGAATTAAGGGGACTGGGAAGGACTGGGAGGGACTGGGAGGGGAATTAAGGGACTGGGAGGGACTGGGAGGGGAATGAAGGGACTGGGAGGGACTGGGAGGGGAATTAAGGGGACTGGGAGGGACTGGGAGGGACTGGGAGGGGAATGAAGGGACTGGGAGGGGACTGGGAGGGGAATTAAGGGACTGGGAGGGACTGGGAGGGACTGGGAGGGACTGGGAGGGAACTGGGAGGGAACTGGGAGGGGAATTAAGGGGACTGGGAGGGACTGGGAGGGAACTGGGAGGGAACTGGGAGGGGAATTAAGGGGACTGGGAGGGACTGGAAGGGACTGGGAGGGAACTGGGAGGGGAATTAAGGGACTTGGAGAGAACTGGGGGGACTGGGAGGACCTGGGGGCACTGGGAGGGACTGGGAGGAACTGGGGGGGCTGGGGGGTCCCTCACGTGCGGGGCAGGAGGCGCAGGTCGTGCAGCCGCAGGTGGGGGGGCAGCTGCTCCAGGCCCCCCCGCGCCCACACGAAGGCCAGGGAGAGGCCCAGGGGGGGACCCCGAGACTGCAGCCGCGACACCAGGAACCGGCCTGGGGACCCCGCACCCCCCGTCACCCCTTTTCCCCTTCCCAGTCCCCTCCCAGTTCCCCCCCAGTCCCCTCAGTCCCTCCCAGTCCCCCCCAGTCAACCCAGTCCCCCTCCCAGTTCCCTCCCAGTTCCCTCCCAGTCCCCCCAGTCCCCCTCAATTCCCTCCCAGTCCCCCCAGTCCCCCCCAGTCCCCTCAATCCCCCCCAGTTCCCCCCCAGTCCCACCCAGTCCTCCCAGTCCCCCCCAGTCCCCTCAGTGCCCCCCAGTCCCCCCCAGTTCCCCCCCAGTTCCCTCCCAGTCCCCTCAGTCCCCCCCAGTTCCCCCCCAGTTCCCTCAGTCCCTCCCAGTCCCTCCAGTCCCCCATCCCCCCTCCCAGTCTCCCCAGATCCCCCTCCCAGTCCCCCCAGTCCCTCTGGCTCCCTCCCAATCCCCCCAGTCCCCCTCAGTCCCCCCCAGTCCCCCCAGTCCTCTCAGTCCCCCCCAGTTCCCTCCCAGTTCCCTCCAGTCCCCTATCCCCCCTCCCAGCCCCCCAGTTCCCCCTCTCAGTTCCCCCCCAGTTCCCCCCCAGTTCCCCCCCAGTTCCCTCAGTCCCCCCCGGTTCCCTCCCAGTTCCCTCCAGTCCCCCCAGTTCCCTCCCAGTCCCTCCCAGTTCCCTCCAGTCCCCCATCCACCCTCCCAGCCCCCCAGTTTCCCCTCCCAGTCTCCCCACTTCCCCCTCCCAGTGCCCCCAGTCCCTCTGGTTCCCTCCCAATCCCCCCAGTTCCATCCCAGTCCCCCCAGTCCCCCCTCCCAGTGCCCCCAGTTCCCCCTCCCAGTGCTCCATATTCCCTCCCAGTCCCCCCCAGTTCCATCCCAGTCCCCCCCAGTTCCATCCCAGTGCCCCCAGTCCCTCCCAGTGCTCCCAGTTCCCTCCCAGTGCTCCAAATTCCCTCCCAGTCCCCCCCAGTTCCATCCCAGTCCACTCGATTCCCCTCCCAGTGCCCCTAGTTCCCCCTCCCAGTGCCCCCAGTCCCCCCCAATTCCCTCCCAGTCCCCCCCAGTTCCCTCCCAGTGCTCCCAGTTCCCCCTCCCAGTGCCTCCCAGTGCTCCCAGTACCCAACTGGCCGTAGCCCAGGATCCCCACACGCCGGCACCTCCGGGGCTGCGTCTCCTCCATGGCTTGGGGGGGGGCAAAAATGAGGGGGGCACCCCCATATCTGCCCCCCCCAGCCCCATAACTGCCCCCCCCCAGACCCATAACTGCCCCCCCCGGACCCACAACTGCCCCCCCAGCCCCATAACTGCCCCCCCCAGCCCCACAACTGCCCCCCCCAGCCTCACAACTGCCCCCCCCAGCCCCACAACTGCCCCCCCAGCCCCATAACTGCCCCCCCCAGACCCATAACTGCCCCTCCGGGCCCATAACTGCCCCCCCCCAGACCCATAACTGCCCCCCCCAGCCCCACAACTGCCCCCCCAGCCCCATAACTGCCCCCCCCAGACCCATAACTGCCCCTCCGGGCCCATAACTGCCCCCCCCCAGACCCATAACTGCCCCCCCCAGCCCCATAACTGCCCCCCCCGACCCATAACTGCCCCCCCCAGCCGCATAACTGCCCCTCCGGGCCCATAACTGCCCCCCCCCCGGACCCATAACTGCCCCCCCCAGCCCCATAACTGCCCCCCCCGGACCCACAACTGCCCCCTCAGCCCCATAACTGCCCCTCCCGCCCCCACCTGCCCCCCTGGTCCCACAGCTCCGGCCTTTGCCCCCTCCCCTCCCCCCCCCCCCCGTTAATTTTCAACCGGGGGGGAAGGGCCGGGGGGGCGGGGTCCTGGGGGGATGGGGGGGCTGGGTCCCTTTTTGGGGGTCTAGGTCCCTTTTGGAGGGGTCTGAGTCCCTTTTGGGGGGGTCTAGGTCCCTTTTGGGGGGGTCTGAGTCCCTTTTAGGGGATCCGAATCCCTTTTAGAGGGGTCTGAGTCCCTTTTTGGGGATCTGGGTCCCTTTTGGGGGGGTCTGAGTCCATTTTAGGGGGTCTGAGGACCTTTTGGGGGGGTCTGGGTCCCTTTTGGGGGGGTCTAGGTCCCTTTTGGGGGGTCTGGATCCCTTTGGGGGGGTCTGGGTCCTTTTTGGGGGTGTCTGAGTCCCTTTTTGGGGGTCTGGGTCCCTTTTGGGGGGGTCTGAGTCCCTTTTTGGGGATCCGAGTCCCTTTTGGGGGGGTCTGAGTCCATTTTAGGGGGTCTGAGGACCTTTTGGGGGGGGTCCGGGTCCCTTTTGGGGGGGTCTGAGTCCCTTTTGGGGGGGTTTGACTCCCTTTTAGGGGGTCTGAGTCCCTTTTGGGGGGTCTGAGTCCCTTTTAGAGGGGTCTGGGTCCCTTTTGGGGGGTCCGAGTCCCTTTTCAGGGGGTCTGAGGACCTTTTGGGGTGTCTGAGTCCCTTTCATAGGGGTCTGAGTCCCTTTTTTGGGGGGGTCTGGGTCCCTTTTGGGGGGGTCTGAGTCCCTTTTTGGGGGGGTCTGGGTCCCTTTTGGGGGGGTCTGGGTCCCTTTTGGGGGGGTCTGAGTCCCTTTTTGGGGGGGTCTGGGTCCCTTTTGGGGGGGTCTGAGTCCCTTTTTGGGGGGGTCTGGGTCCCTTTTGGGGGGGTCTGGGTCCCTTTGGGGGGGTCTGGGTCCTTTTTGGGGGGGGCTGAGTCCCTTTTTGGGGATCTGGGTCCCTTTTGGGGGGGGTCTGGGTCCCTTTTGGGGGGTCCGAGTCCCTTTTCAGGGGGTCTGAGGACCTTTTGGGGTGTCTGAGTCCCTTTTAGAGGGGTCTGAGTCCCTTTTTGGGGATCCGAGTCCCTTTTAGGCATGTCTGAGGACCTTTTTGGGGGGGTCTGGGTCCCTTTTAGGGGATGCGAATCCCTTTTAGGGGGGTCTGAGGACCTTTTGGGGGGTTTGACTCCCTTTTAGAGGGGTCTGAGTCCCTTTTAGAGGGGTCTGAGTCCCTTTTTGGGGGGGTCTGAGTCCCTTTTGGGGGGGTCTGGGTCCCTTTTAGGGGATCCGAATCCCTTTTAGGGGGGTCTGAGGACCTTTTTGGGGGGTCTAGGTCCCTTTGGGGGGGGTCCAGACCCTTTTGGGGGGGGTCTGAGTCCCTTTTGGGGGAGTCCGAGTCCCTTTTTGGGGTCCCTTTTCGCGGGGGGGGGGGGGTGTGTGTGGATGTCACCATCTCCCTCCTTCCCATCTCCTGGCTCCGTTTCCATGGCAACAACCCCCCCCTTCCCCGTTACCATGGCGACTCCTCAGCACCGTTACCATGACAACCAGGATGGGGAGGGAGGGATGTTCCCCCCCCTCCCTTTGTGCAGCGTTGCCATGGAAACCACCGCAGTGATGCCCCCCCCCATCCCCAGTGTTGCTATGGCAACCGGTATCCATGGGAGAAGGGGGGTACCCAGCATCCCCAACCCCCCCTGGTTGCCATGGAAACAGTAGGAACCCCCCCAATCCATGGATACAGAACCATGGGATGGTGGGAAGGGACCTCAAACCCCTCCAGATCCTCCTCCTCCCGCGGGATCAGGAGCTTCGAATCCATCCAACGCGGCCTCCAACATCTCCAGATGATCCGGAGGCGCCTTCCTGGAGCTTCTTCCCAGCCTGGAAGCTGCTCCTCGGGCTCCTCGGAGCCTTCTCCAGGCTGAACCACCTCAGCTCTCCCAGCCTGGGCTCCTCTGGGATCCAGGGATGGTCCCATCGAGGTGTAGGATCCATGGATTGTCCCATCATGGTGTGGGATCCATGGATCATCCCAGTCGAGGTCCATGGATCTTCTCCGTGGCCTTCCTGGAGGATCTTCTCCATCTTCTTCATCCTGGAGGATCTTCTCCACGTTCTTCATCCTGGAGGATCTTCTCCACATTCTTCCTCCTGGAGGATCTTCTCCACGTTCTTCAACCTGGACGATCTTCTCCATCTTCTTCATCCTGCAGGATCTGCTCCACGATCTTCTTCCTAGAGGATCTAGTCCATATTCTTCATCCTGCGAGATCTTCTCCATGCTCTTCCCGGAGCATCTTCTCCATGATCTTCCTCCTTAACGATGGCCACGAGCTCCTCCTCCTCCTCCCAGGGGCTCCTCCTGCCTCCCAGAACTTTTCACGGAGACGTGGCCACCACGTAGAACCTCTTGGTTGGACGACACCTTGGAGATCATGATCCCGAGCTCCACATCCCCCAGGATTTTGGATCCCTCAAGCCACGGAGCCTCCAGCAGAGCCCACGACCCTTTGGATGAAGGACTCGTTCCTCGTGTCCAACCAGCCCCGGAGCAGCCGGTGGAGTTTTCTCCTCATCCCACCACTCGGGAGAAGAACCGAGACCTCAAGGTCTCCACACAACCAGCTCGAACCCCAACTTAGACCCTTCAAACCCTCCCACGACGTCTTCTCCAGAGCTTCATCCACCTCGGATCCATCTCCAGGTTCTCCAGGTTCTCCAGGACCTCCGGGGACCCAAACCCGAAGCCGGGGTTGGAGCTTTGGCCGCAGCGAGAGGACAACCCGGACCTGGTGGCTTCGTGGCTACCCACAGCCGGGATGATGGTGGCCAAAAAGGTTCTTCTCCAGGTCTGGGGGGGGCTCGGGGGGTGGGGAACATGCTAAGAACACGCTAAGAACACGCTAAGAACACGCCAAGGCCACACCTTGAGCACACCAAGCTCACGCCTTGCACGCGTGGAGAAGACATCCAGCACACGCCTCGAAAAGAAGACGTTCACACCACGATCGTGCGAAGATCACACCAAGAACACGTCAAGGACACGCCTTGCACACGCGAAGCTCACCCCAAGCTCACGCCTTCAACACAAGAAGATCATGCGAAGAACACGCGAAGAACACGCCGAGGACACGCCTTGCACACTCCAAGCTGACATCAAGCTCACCCCTTGCACACGTGAAGCTCACACCACGCTCACGCCTTCCACACAAGAAGATCACGCCAAGAACATGTGAAGAACACGCCAAGAACACGCCTTGCACGCGCGAAGCTCACGCCTTGAACGCACGAAGCTCACACTTTCCACACAAGGAGTTCTCACACCAAGATCACGCGAAGAACACGCCTCGCGCACACGAACCACACGCCTCGCACACGCCTCGCACACGCCTCGCACACGCCTCGCACACGCGGCGCCGTTGGAAACACCGTGATGGATTTTATTAAAATAGGAAAAGCGGCGCCGCCGGCGACTAAAAAAAAAACCCCCCCCCGGCCCCCAAAACCCCACGGGCCGCGGCGCACGAGGCTCTCGCACGAGGCTCTCGCACGAGGCTCTCGCCCCAGGGCCGCGCGGCGCTCGAGTCTCTTGCTCAAGGGCCCCCCGGGGGGGGGCGCACGAGTCCGTCGCACGAGTCCGGCGCACGAGGCCGCTTCCCGAGTCCCTCGCACGAGGCTCCGGCGCGTGGCAGCGTCTCGAGTCCCTCGCACGAGGCCCCCGTGGGGCACCAAGTCTGGCGCACGAGGGCCGGCGGGCGAGGCCGGCGCGGGCTCTTGTCTTGCACGAGGGCGTGTGCGTTGCACGAGGACCGCCCCCCCCGCAGCTCGCAGCCTTCCTTGCACGGCCACGTGCGTCGCACAAGGGCTCCGTCGCACGACCGCACGCGTCCTTCATCACACACACCCCCCCCCCTTGCACGACTGCAGGCGCGGCTTGAGCCCTCCCTTGCACACCCCTGGGCCTTGCACGAGCGCGTGCGACCCCCCGGGGCCTGGCTCGCACGAGGGCCACGCGCAGGGCACGAGTTTCCCATCGCACGAGGCCTTTGTCGCACGCTGCACCCCCGCTGCCAGCCCCAAACCCCGTGCGAGCGGTCGTGCGACGCACGATGCCGCGTGCGGCTCGAGGGCATCAGTGCAACCTCCCCCCCCCCCGCGTCTTGCACACGCTTGTGCGTGGCTCTCAACCCCCTGGGGCAGCCCAAGCTCGTGCATCGCATGAGTCCTTTGTTGCACGAGGCTGGGAACGGCCCCCGAGCGTCACTGCATGGCAACGTGCGTCGCACAAGCCTCGTGCACCATCCCAATCCCTCCTGGCGTGGCCTCGTGCAAGCCTCAAGTCCACATTGCACAAGATTGTGCGTCACACACCACTGGGCACGACCCAATCCCTCCTTGCACGACCCAATCCCTCCTTGCACGACTCAATGTCTCCTTGCACGGCCTTGTGCAAGCCTCAAATCCTCATTGCCCTCGTTACACGGCCTCGTGCATGGATGAAATCCTCATTGCACGCCTCGTGCAAGCCTCAAATCCCTCATTGTCCTCATTGCATGGCCTCGTGCAAGCCCCAAATCCTCATTGCCCTCATTAAATGGCCTCGTGCAAGCCCGAAATCCTCGTTGCCCTCGTTACACAGCCTCGTGCATGGATGAAATCCTCATTGCCCTTGTTACACGGCCTCGTGCAAGCCTCAAATCCTCATTGCACGCCTCGTGCAAGCCCCAAATCCTCATTGCCCTCATTCTGTGGCCTCGTGCAAGCCTCAAATCCTCATTGCTCTTGTTATATGGCCTCGTGCAAGCCTCAAATCCCTCATTGCCCTTGTTGCATGGCCTCGTGCAAGCCCCAAATCCTCATTGCCCTCATTCTGTGGCCTCGTGCAAGCCTCAAATCCCTCATTGCCCTTGTTGCATGGCCTCGTGCAAGCCCCAAATCCTCATTGCCCTCATTATGTGGCCTTGTGCAAGCCTCAAATCCTTGTTGCCCTTGTTCCACGGCCTCGTGCATGGATGAAATCCTCATTGCCCTCGTTACATGGCCTCGTGCAAGCCCCAAATCCTTGTTGCCCTCCTTACATGGCCTCGTGCAAGCCTCAAATCCTTGTTGCCCTCCTTGCACAGCCTCGTGCAAGCCTCAAATCCCTCATTGCCCTCGTTGCACGGCCTCGTGCATGGATGAAATCCTCATTGCCCTCACTAAATGGCCTCGTGCAAGCCCCAAATCCCTCATTGCACGCCTCGTGCAAGCCCCAAATCCTCATTGCCCTTGTTCCACGGCCTCGTGCATGGATGAAATCCTCATTGCCCTCGTTACACGGCCTTGTGCAAGCCCCAAATCCTCATTGCCCTCATTCTGTGGCCTCGTGCAAGCCTCAAATCCTCATTGCTCTTGTTATATGGCCTCGTGCAAGCCTCAAATCCCTCATTGCCCTCATTGCACACCTCGTGCAAGCCCCAAATCCTCATTGCTCTTGTTATATGGCCTCGTGCAAGCCATAAATCCTCATTGCCCTCATTATGTGGCCTCGTGCAAGCCTCAAATCCCTCATTGCCCTCCTTGCACAGCCTCGTGCAAGCCTCAAATCCCTCATTGCCCTCGTTGCACGGCCTCGTGCATGGATGAAATCCTCATTGCCCTCACTAAATGGCCTCGTGCAAGCCCCAAATCCCTCATTGCACGCCTCGTGCAAGCCCCAAATCCCTCATTGCACGCCTCGTGCAAGCCCCAAATCCTCATCGCCCTCATTCCGTGGCCTCGTGCAAGCCCCAAATCCTCATTGCTCTTGTTATATGGCCTCGTGCAAGCCTCAAATCCCTCATTGCCCTCATTGCACACCTTGTGCAAGCCCCAAATCCTCATTGCCCTTGTTCCACGGCCTCGTGCATGGATGAAATCCTCATTGCCCTCACTAAATGGCCTCGTGCAAGCCCCAAATCCTCATTGCACGCCTCGTGCAAGCCCCAAATCCTCCTCGCCCTCATTCCGTGGCCTCGTGCAAGCCCCAAATCCTCATTGCACGCCTCGTGCGAGCCTCCAATCCCTCCTTGCCCTCATTCAATGTCCTCGTGCAAGCCCCAGATCCTCGTGGGCGGGCGGCGGCGGGCGGGCGGGGGGGGGGTTGGCTTGTCCCTCAGATCTGGGTCTCCTGCACGTTCTCCTTGGAGGGGCTCTTGAAGAGCAGGGGTTCGTGCACGGAGTTGAGCAGCGGGTTCTTGCCGCAGCCCAGCGCGGCGCCGCTGTTGCCGTAGTGGGCGGCGAAGGCCGCGTAGCGGTCGAGGTGCTCGCGCTCCAGCGCCGGCAGCGCCAGCCGGTTGTCCCCTCCACCTCCTCCTCCACCACCTCCACCACCACCTCCACCACCACCACCTCCTCCACTCGGAGCTCCCAGCTCGTCCTCCACGTTGACGATCTCCACGGCGCGCGCGGGGCCGCCGCGGTGCTTGTGCCGCTGGTGCTGCTTGCGCAGCTTGTAGAAGGCCACCAGCATCACGGCCGCCATGAAGGTGATGGCCACGAAGCAACCGATGATGATCTTGGTGGTCTTCAAGACGTCGTCCAGGTCCTGCAAGCCGCCTCCACCCGCTCCCGATGCCCCGCCGGCCGCCGCCACCACCGCCGTGATGGGCACCGTGAAGGGCTTCCCGGTGGCCCGCGTGGCTGGCGCCGCCGTGGAGCCCCCGGCGCCGTCCCAGCCGGCGGTGGGTGCCGGGGCGGTTTGGGGCGCGGGGTCGTCGCCGCCGGCGTCGGTGGTTTCCACCGTGACGGTGGTGAAATAGGT
The DNA here is from genome assembly GCF_032191515.1 of Phaenicophaeus curvirostris. Classification (NCBI taxonomy): domain Eukaryota; kingdom Metazoa; phylum Chordata; class Aves; order Cuculiformes; family Cuculidae; genus Phaenicophaeus; species Phaenicophaeus curvirostris. The sequence goes on along the minus strand of NW_027206914.1, from coordinate 58,405 downwards.
GTAACCGGTGGCAGCGGCGGCGGCAGCGGCGGCGGCGGCGGCGTCGGCGGCGGAGACGTTGAGCGTGGCCGAGGCGGTGGTGTTGCCGGCGGCGTTGGTGACCATGCAGGTGTACTGCCCCGTGTCTTGCACGGTGACGTTGGTGAAGTTGAGCGTGCCGTCGTGCAGCACCGAGATGCGCACCCGGTACGAGCCGTGAGTCATCAAGGTGCCGTTGGGGGTCAACCAGTTGACCGAGGTCATGGCGGTGCCCGTGCGGCACTTGAGCTCGGCCGCCATGCCCTCGGTGACGTTGAGGTCGGCCGGCGGCTCCACGATGACCGGCGCGTAGCAGGTGAAGTGGCCCGGCTCCAGCTCGCCCAGGTAGCGGCCCCGCAGCCCCGGGGGCGCGTGGCACCGGGCGCAGCAGCTGGTGTTGCTGGGCACCGTCTCGCGCAGCCACCAGCTGAGCCACAGGACGTCGCAGTCGCAGCGCCAAGGGTTGTGGTGCAGGTGGACGCGCTCCAGCCGGTGCAACGGGGCGAAGAGGTCGTGGGGCAGCGACGCCAGCTCGTTGTGCGCCAGGTTGAGCTCCTCCAGGGCTTTGAGGTCATCGAAGGCGTTGCGCTCCACCGAGGAGACCCGCGCGTGCATCAACCACAGCTTGCGCAGGCTCCCCAAGCCTTGGAAGGAGCCCGGGCGCACGCGGCCCAGCCGGTTCCCCGAAAGCTCCAGCTCCTCCAGCCGCACCAGCGCCGTCAGGTTGGGGATCTCCTTGAGGTTGCACATCCCCAAGTTGAGGTAGCGCAGGTTGACCAGCCCCTCGAAGGCCGCCTCCGAGATGTACTCGAGGCGCTTGAGCTCGCCCAGGTCGAGGCGCCGCAGCGAGGGGACGCGGTTGAAGGCGTACGAGGGGATGCTCTCGATGGGGTTGTTGCGGAGCCAGAGCTCGCGCAGCTTGGAGAGGTACTCGAAGGCCTGCGTGGGGACGGTGGTCAAGCGGTTGTCGAAGAGCTCCAGCGTGTTGAGGTTGGGGAGCCCGTTGAAGGCGCCCACCTCGACTTTGCGCACCAGGTTGCGGCTGAGCTGCAGGATCTCCAGGTGCCGCAGGTGCTTGAAGGTGTCGGTGCGGATCACCTGGATGTGGTTCTCCTGCAGGTTGAGGTACCGCGTGTTGACCGAGATGCTGCTGGGCACCTCCAGCAGCTCGCGGCGCGTGCAGATCACCCGGCTCGCCTGGTTGCTGCACGAGCAGGCGGCGGGGCACGAGGTGGGGGCGGCCGCCGGCAAGGGTGGCACCTGCAGCAGCAGCAGCAGCAGGAGGAGCAGAAGCGACGACGGCGACAACGGCGACGGTGACGGCGACATCCTAACGGGCAGCGGCACCTCCATGGCCAACGGGCATCGCCCGGCGTCAGGGCCCGGGCTGCAGCTGCGGGAGAGGAGACGCGTCAGCGGGACGAGGGGGACGGGGACGAAGCGAGGAGGGGGTGGGAGACGGGGTGGGAGAGGGGGTGGGAGAGGGGGTGGGAGAGGGGATGCAGGGCTGGATGCGCAGGGAAGGGGATGGGAGAGGGGATGGGAGAGGGGATGGGAGAGGGGATGGGAGAGGGGATGGGAGAGGGGATGGGAGAGGGGATGCAGGGCTGGATGCACGGGGAAGGGGATGGGAGAGGGGATGGGAGAGGGGATGGGAGAGGGGATGCAGGGCTGGATGCATGGGAAAGGGGATGGGAGAGGGGATGGGAGAGGGGATGCAGTGCTGGATGCATGGGAAAGGGGATGGGAGAGGGGATCCAGGCCTGGATGCACTGAGAAGGGGATGGGAGAGGGGATGGGAGAGGGGATGCGGGCTGGATGCATGGGAGAGGGGATGGGAGAGGGGATGGGAGAGGGGATGCAGTGCTGCATGCATGGGGAAGGGGATGGGAGAGGGGATGGGAGAGGGGATGCAGCGCTGGATGCATGGGAGAGGGGATGGGAGAGGGGATGAAGCGCTGGATGCACAGGGAAGGGGGTGGGAGTGGGGATGGGAGAGGGGATGCAGGGCTGGATGCACGGGGAAGGGGATGGGAGAGGGGATCCAGGCCTGGATGCACGGGGAAGGGGATGGGAGAGGGGATGGGAGAGGGGATGGGAGAGGGGATGGGAGAGGGGATGCAGCGCTGGATGCACGGGGAAGGGGATGGGAGAGGGGATGGGAGAGGGGATGCAGCGCTGGATGCACGGGGAAGGGGATGGGAGAGGGGATGGGAGAGGGGATGCAGGGCTGGATGCACGGGGAAGGGGATGGGAGTGGGGATGGGAGAGGGGATGCAGGGCTGGATGCACGGGGAAGGGGATGGGAGAGGGGATCCAGGCCTGGATGCACTGAGAAGGGGATGGGAGAGGGGATGGGAGAGGGGATGCAGTGCTGCATGCATGGGGAAGGGGATGGGAGAGGGGATGGGAGAGGGGATGCAGGGCTGGATGCACGGGGAAGGGGGTGGGAGAGGGGATGGGAGAGGGGATGGGAGAGGGGATGAAGCGCTGGATGCACGGGGAAGGGGGTGGGAGAGGGGATGGGAGAGGGGATGCAACCTGCATGGATGAGCAAGGTGATGGAAAAGGTGATGGAGAAGAGGAGGCTGAGGGGAGACCTCATTGCTCTCTCCAACTCCCTGAAAGGAGGTTGTGGAGAGGAGGGAGCTGGGCTCTTCTCCTAAAAACAGGGACGAGAGGGAACGGCCTCAAGCTCCACCAGGGGAGGGTCAGGCTGGACATCAAGAAATAAAAAATCATGGAAAGGGTCACTGGGTGCTGGAACAGGGAGGGGGTTGAGTCCCCTGCCCTGGAGGGGTTTGAGGGCCGGGTGGACGAGGTGCTGAGGGACACGGGTTAGTGATTGATGGGAATGGTTGGACTCGATGATCCAGTGGGTCTCTTCCAACCTGGTGGTTCCATGATTCTATGACTCTAGGGTGTACGGGCAACGTGATGGAAGAGGTGATCATGGAATCATGGAACCACCAGGTTGGAAAAGACCCATTGGATCATCGAGTCCAACCGTTCCCATCAAGAATTTAAGGTGATGGGTCAAGACATAGAATCATAGAGTCATTAAATCAGAGAATCATGGAATCACCAGTTTGGAAAAGACCCATTGGATCATCGAGTCCAACCGTTCCCATCAAGAATTTAAGGTGATAGATTAAAATATAGAATTATAGACTCATCGGGTTGGAAAGACCCATGGGATCATCAAGTCCAACCGTTCCCATCAAGAATTTAAGATGATGGGTTAAGATATAGAATCACCAGGTTGGGAAAGACCCATCGGATCATCAAGTCCAACTGTTCCCATCAAGAATTTAAGGTGATGGGTTAAAATATAGAATTATAGACTCATCGGGTTGGAAAGACCCATTGGATCATCAAGTCCAACCGTTCCCATCAAGAATTTAAGGTGCTGGGTTACGATATAGACTCATAGA
>NW_027206914.1:0-54753 GCF_032191515.1 Phaenicophaeus curvirostris | reverse complement strand
GGGGTTGCAGCGCTGGATGCATGGGAAAGGGGGGTGGGAGAGGGGATGGGAGAGGGAATGCAGGGCTGGATGCACGGGAAGGGGATGGGAGGGGGGATCCAGGCCTGGATGCACAGGGAAGGGGATGGGAGAGGGGATGGGAGAGGGGATGCAGCGCTGGATGCATGGGAAGAGGATGGAAGAGGGGATGGGAGAGGGGGATGGGAGAGGGGATGCAGCGCTGGATGCATGGGAAGGGGGTGGGAGAGGGGATCCAGGCCTGGATGCACTGAGAAGGGGATAGGAGAGGGGATGGGAGAGGGGATGGGAGAGGGGATGCAGGGCTGGATGCATGGGGAAGGGGATGGGAGAGGGGGTGGGAGAGGGGATGGGAGAGGGGATGCAACCTGCATGGATGAGCAAGGTGATGGAAAAGGTGATGGAGAAGAGGAGGCTGAGGGGAGACCTCATTGCTCTCTCCAACTCCCTGAGAGGAGGTTGTGGAGAGGAGGGAGCTGGGCTCTTCTCCTAAAACAGGGACAGGACGAGAGGGAACGGCCTCAAGCTCCACCAGGGGAGGGTCAGGCTGGACAGCAAGAAATAAAAAATCATGGAAAGGGTCTCTGGGTGCTGGAACAGGGAGGGGGTTGAGTCCCCTGCCCTGGAGGGGTTTGAGGGCCGGGTGGACGAGGCGCTGAGGGACACGGGTTAGTGATCGATGGGAATGGTTGGACTCGATGATCCGATGGGTCTCTTCCAACCTGGTGGTTCCATGATTCTATGACTCTAGGATGTACGGACAACGTGATGGAAGGGGTGATCATAGAATCATGGAATCACCAGGTTGGGAAAGACCCATTGGATCATCGAGTCCAACCGTTCCCATCAAGAATTTAAGGTGATGGGTCAAGACATAGAATCATAGAGTCATTAAATCAGAGAATCATGGAACCACCAGGTTGGAAAAGACCCATTGGATCATCAAGTCCAACCGTTCCCATCAAGAATTTAAGATGATGGGTTAAAATATAGAATTATAGAATCATCGGGTTGGAAAGACCATGGGATCATCAAGTCCAACCGTTCCCATCAAGAATTTAAGGTGATGGGTTAAAATATAGAATTATAGAATCATCGGGTTGGAAAAGACCCATGGGATCATCAAGTCCAACCGTTCCCATCAAGAATTTAAGGTGATGGGTTAAAATATAGAATCACCAGGTTGGAAAAGACCCATTGGATCATCGAGTCCAACTGTTCTCATCAAGAATTTAAGGTGATGGGTTAAAATATAGAATCACCAGGTTGGAATGGACCCATGGGATCATCAAGTCCAACCGTTCCCATCAAGAATTTAAGGTGATGGGTTAAAATATAGAATCACCAGGTTGAAAAGACCCATTGGATCATCGAGTCCAACTGTTCTCATCAAGAATTTAAGGTGATGGGTTAAAATATAGAATCACCAGGTTGGAATGGACCCATCGGATCATCAAGTCCAACCGTTCCCATCAAGAATTTAAGATGATGGGTTAAAATATAGAATTATAGACTCATCGGGTTGGGAAAGACCCATGGGATCATCAAGTCCAACCGTTCCCATCAAGAATTTAAGGTGCTGGGTTACGATATAGACTCATAGAGTGATAGAACCATAGAATCACCAGGTTGGAAAGGACCCACTGGATCATCGAGGTCCATACACGTGTGCAGCATCGATATAGACCCCCCCTGCTTGCACAAGCACGTGCAACAGGAGCCTCACCCCCCCCCGCGCTCGCACACCCATCACGCGCACAGCCCCACGTGCAACCCGCACCCTCGTGCGTGCACCCGCACCCGCTGGGGCAGCTGATTCGTGTGCCCACACGCGTGTGCAACACCCCGGGAGTGCCCCCCGCGTGCACAACCGGCGTGCAAAAGCATCCCTGGTGGAGGCACGCGCGCGTGCAACCGCGTAACCCCCTCCCCGCATCCTCCTCGGTGCTTGCACACGCGTGTGCAACTGCACCCACCCCCCTTGCAGCCTCCTCGGTGCTTGCACACGCGTGTGCAACAGCACCCACCCCCCTTGCAGCCTCCTCGGTGCTTGCACACGCGTGTGCAACTGCACCCACCCCCCTTGCAGCCTCCTTGGTGCTTGCACACACGTGTGCAACTGCACCCACCCCCCCTTGCAGCCTCCTCGGTGCTTGCACACGTGTGTGCAACAGCACCCACCCCCCTTGCAGCCTCCTCGGTGCTTGCACACGCGTGTGCAACTGCAACCACCCCCTTGCAGCCTCCTCGGTGCTTGCACACGCGTGTGCAACAGCACCCACCCCCCTTGCAGCCTCCTCGGTGCTTGCACACGCGTGTGCAACTGCACCCACCCCCCCTGCAGCCTCCTCGGTGCTTGCACACGCGTGTGCAACTGCATCCAGCCCCCTTGCATCCTCCTCAGTGCATGCACAGCCGTGTTCCCCACCCCCCCTGCTTGCACACGCGTGTGCAACCACATCCTTCCCCCCATCCCTTCAGCTCCCCCCCAGCTCCATCCCTTGCACACGCGTTTCCCCTTCCAGCTCCATCCCTTGCACACGCGTTCCCCCCCCAGCTGCATCCTTGCACACGCGTTTCCCCCCCCCCAGCTGCATCCCTTGCACACGCGTGTGCCCCCCCCGGCCTTACCCCCGGCCTCGCTCGGCCGCTCCTCCTCCTCCTCCTCCTCCTTCCTGCCCCCCCCCAGCTCCTTCCTGCGCCCCCCCCCCTTCCTGGACCCCCCCTTTCCCCTTCCTGTGTGTGTCCCCCCCCCCCCCTTCAATCTCGGCTGCAGCAGCAGCGCCCCCCCCCCTCCTCCATCCATCCCCCCCCCCCCCCGCAGCTGCATCCATCCCTGCATCCCGAGTGGCTCCGCCCGCGCTGCTGCTGCTGCTGCTGCAGCTCCTGCTGCCTGCAACCCCCCCCCACTGCACCCCCCGAACCCCCCCCCTGCAACCTCCTCTGCAACCCCCCTCATTGCATCCCCTCCATGGCACCCCCTGGCCCCCCCCTGCAGCACCCCCCCACTGCACCCCCTGCAACCCCCTCTGCACCCCCCCAATTGCACCCCCTCTACCCCTCCATAACCCCCATGACACCCCCAAATTGCACCCCCCCACTGCAGCCCCTGCAACCCCCATTGCACCCCCTCAGCAGCCCCCCCTACAGCCCCTGTTGCACCCTCTGAACCCCCTCTGCACCCCCATATTGCACCCCCTGCACCCCCTATTGCACCCCCTGCACCTCCTCTACACCCCCCACTGCACCCCCCTGCAACCCCCTCTGCACCCCCCCCAATTGCACCCCCTCTACCCCTCCATAACCCCATGACACCCCCCAAATTGCACCCCCCCATTGCACCCCCTGCAATCCCTATTGCACCCCCTCAGCAGCCCCCCCTACAGCCCCTGTTGCACCCCTCTGAACCCCCTCTGCACCCCCCACTGCACCCCCTGCAACCCCCTCTGCACCCCCCCAATTGCACCTCCTCTACCCCTCCATAACCCCCATGACACCCCCAAATTGCACCCCCCCGTTGCACCCCCCTGCAATCCCCATTGCACCCCCTCAGCAGCCCCCCCTACAGCCCCTGTTGCACCCTCTGAACCCCCTCTGCACCCCCCCATTGCCCCCCCTGCACCCCCCCAGCAGCCCTCCTGCAACCCCCCCGTTGCACCCCCTGCACCCCCTATTGCACCCCCTGCACCCCCTCTACACCTCCCACTGCACCCCCTGCAAACCCCTCTGCACCCCCCCAATTGCACCCCCTCTACCCCTCCATAACCCCCATGACACCCCCAAATTGCACCCCCCCATTGCACCCCCTGCAATCCCTATTGCACCCCCCTCAGCAGCCCCCCCTACAGCCCCTGTTGCACCCTCTGAACCTCCTCTGCACCCCCCCATTGCCCCCCCTGCACCCCCCCAGCAGCCCTCCTGCAACCCCCCCGTTGCACCCCCTGCACCCCCTATTGCACCCCCTGCACCCCCCTCTACACCCCCCATTGCACCCCCTGCAACCCCCCCTGCAGCCCCCCCACTGCACCCGCTGCAACCCCCTCTGCACCCCCCCAATTGCACCCCCTGTACCCCTCCATAACCCCCATGACACCCCCAAATTGCACCCCCCATTGCACCCCCTGCAATCCCTATTGCACCCCCCTCAGCAGCCCCCCTACAGCCCCCGTTGCACCCTCTGAACCCCCTCTGCACCCCCCACTGCACCCCCTGCAACCCCCTCTGCACCCCCCCAATTGCACCTCCTCTACCCCTCCATAACCCCCATGACACCCCCAAATTGCACCCCCCATTGCACCCCCTGCAATCCCCATTGCACCCCCTCAGCAGCCCCCCTGCAGCCCCCATTGCACCCCCTGCACCCCCCTATTGCAACCTCTGCACCCCCTCTGCACCCCCTGCAACCCCCCTGCACCCCCATTGCACCGCTGCACCCCCCCATGACACCCCTAAATTGCATCCCCCCATTGCACCCACTGCACCCCTTGCACCCCCTCTGCACCCCCCAATTGCACCCCCCGCACCCCGAATTGCACCCCCTGGAAACCCCCATTGCACCCCTTGCAGCCCCCCCTGCAATCCCCACTGCACCCCCTCAGCAGCCCCCCCTACAGCCCCCATTGCACCCTCTGAACCCCCTCTGCACCCCCAAATTGCCCCCCTGCACCCCCCCATTGCACCCTCCAATTGCACCCCCTCTGCACCCCCCAATTGCACCCCTTGCACCCCTCTGCACCCCCCAATTGCACCCCCTCAGCAGCCCCCATTGCACCCTTTGCACCCCCAATTGCACCCTCCAACTGCACCCCCTCTGCACCCCCCAACTGCACCCCCTCTGCACCCCCCAACTGCACCCTCTGCACCCCCCATTGCACCCCTTGCACCCCCCTGCACCCCCCAATTGCACCCCCTGCAGCCCCAATTGCACCCCCTCAGCAGCCCCCATTGCACCCCTTGCACCCCTCAATTGCACCCCCTCTGCACCCCCCAACTGCACCCCCTCATCAGCCCCCCTGCAACCCCCATTGCACCCCTGCACCCCCTATTGCACCCCCTATTGCACCCCCTATTGCACCCCCTGCAACCCCCCTGCACCCCCAATTGCACCCACTCAGCACCCCCTAATTGCACCCCTTGCACCCCCTCAGCAGCCCCCATTGCACCCTTTGCACCCCCAATTGCATCCCTTGCACCCCGTCTGCACCCCCAATTGCACCCCCTCTGCACCCCCCAATTGCACCCCTTGCACCCCCTTTGCACCCCCTCAGCAGCCCCATTGCACCCCCAAATTGCCCCCCTGCACCCCCCCAGCAGCCCCCCTGCAATCCCCACATTGCACCCCCTGCACCCCTCCATTGCACCCACTGAACCCCATCTGCACCCCCAATTGCACCCTCTGCACCCCCTCTGCACCCCCCAATTGCACCCCTTGCACCCCCTCTGCACCCCCTAATTGCACCCCCACTGCCCCTGCAATCGCAACCCCTCTGCCCCACCCCCCAATTGCACCCCTTGCACCCCCCTCTGCACTCCCCATTGCACCCCCTGCACCCCCCAATTGCACCCCCTGCACCCCCCAATTGCACCACTTGCACCCCCTTTGCACCCCCTCAGCAGCCCCCATTGCACCCCCCAATTGCACCCCCTCAGCACCCCCTAATTGCACCCCCTCTGCACCCCCCAATTGCACCCCTCAACACCCCCTAGTTGCACCCCCTCAGCAGCCCCCATTGCACCCCTTGCACCCCCCAATTGCATCCCTTGCACCCCCTCTGCACCCTCCAAATTGCACCCCCTGCACCCCCCAACTGCACCCCCTCTGCACCCCCCAACTGCACCCCCTCAGCAGCCCCCATTGCACCCTTTGCACCCCCCATTGCACCCCCTGCACCCCCCAATTGCACCCCCCTGCACCCCCCAATTGCACCCCCTGCACCCCCCAATCACACCCCCTCGGCACCCCCCAATTGCACCCCCCTGCACACCCCTTGCACCCCGTCTGCACCCCCAATTGCACCCCCTCTGCACCCCCCAATCGCACCCCCTCAGCAGCCCCCATTGCACCCTTTGCACCCCGAATTGCACCCCCTCTGCACCCCCAATTGCACCCCCTCTGCACCCCCGTCAGCAGCCCCCATTGCACCCCCCAATTGCACCCCCTCTGCACCCCCCATTGCACCCTCTCAGGAGCCCCCATTGCACCCCCTGCACCCCCCAATTGCACCTGTTGCACCCCCTCTGCACCCCCATATTGCACCCCCTCTGCACCCCCCAATTGCACCCCCTGCACCCCCCATTGCACCCTCTGCACCCCCCAATTGCACCCCCTCTGCACCCCATACTTGCACCCCCTCAGCAGCCCCCATTGCACCCTTTGCACCCCCCAATTGCACCCCTTGTACCCCCTCTGCACCCCCAATTGCACCCCCTGCACCCCCTTGAACCCCCCTTACACCCCCTTGCACCCCCTGCACCCCCTTGCACTCCCCTTGCACCCCCCTGCACCCCCCCTGCACCCCCTTGCACCCCCCCTTGCACCCCCTTGCACCCCCGTGCACCCCCCACAACCTGTGCACAAGCATTTGAACACGCGCATGTGCGACCCCCCAGCTCACACCTGTGCTCACACGCGTGTGCGACCCCCAGCTCACACCTGTGCTCACACGCGTGTGCGACCCCAGCTCACACCTGTGCTCACACGCGTGTGCGACCCCCCAGCTCACACCTGTGCTCACATGCATGTGCGACCCCCCAGCTCACACCTGAGCTCACAGACGTGTGCGACCCCCCAGCTCACACGCGTATGCGACCCCTCACCTCACACCTGTGCTCACACGCGTGTGCGACCCCCCAGCTCACACCTGAGCTCACACGCGTGTGCGACCCCCAGCTCACACGCGTATGCGACCCCTCACCTCACACCTGTGCTCACACGCGCGTGTGACCCCCCAGCTCACACCTGTGCTCACACGTGTGTGTTTCCCCTCACCTCACACCTGTGCTCACACGCGCGTGTGACCCCCCAGCTCACACCTGTGCTCACACGCGTGTGCGAATCCCAGCTCACACCCGTGCTCACACGCGTGTGCGACCCCCCAGCTCACACCTGTGCTCACACGCGTGTGCGACCCCCCAGCTCACACGCGTGGGCGACCCCTCAGCTCACACCTGTGCTCACACGCGTGTGCGACCCCCAGCTCACACCTGTGCTCACACGCGTGTGCGACCCCATCTCACACCTGTGCTCACACGCGTGTGCGACCCCCCCAGCCCACACCTGAGCTCACACGCGTGTGCGACCCCCCAGCTCACACCTGTGCTCACACGTGTATGCGACCCCCAGTTCCCACCTGTGCTCACACACGTGTGCGACCCCCCAGCTCACATCTGTGCTCACATGCATGTGCGACCCCCCAGCTCACACCTGAGCTCACAGATGTGTGCGACCCCCCAGCTCACACCTGTGCTCACACGCGTGTGCGACCCCCCAGCTCACACGCGTATGCGACCCCTCACCTCACACCTGTGCTCACACGTGCGTGTGACCCCCCAGCTCACACCTGTGCTCACACGCGTGTGTTTCCCCTCACCTCACACCTGTGCTCACACGCACGTGTGACCCCCCAGCTCACACCTGTGCTCACACGCGTGTGCGAACCCCAGCTCACACCCGTGCTCACACGCGTGTGCGACCCCCCAGCTCACACCTGTGCTCACACGCGTGTGCGACCCCCCAGCTCACACGCGTGTGCGACCCCTCAGCTCAAACCTGTGCTCACATGTGTGTGCGACCCCCCAGCTCACACCCGTGCTCACACGCGTGTGCGACCCCATCTCACACCTGAGCTCACACGCGTGTGCGACCCCCCAGCTCACACCCATGCTCACACGCGTGTGCGACACCATCTCACACCTGTGCTCACATGCGTGTGCGACCCCCAGCTCACACCTGAGCTCACATGCGTGTGCGAACCCCCAGCTCACACCCGTGCTCACATGCATGTGCGACCCCCCCGCTCACACTCACGTGCTCACACTCGCTCACACTCACTCGCACAAGCGCCCCCCCTCCCCCAAACTGGGACCAGTTTGACTTCCCGAAGGAAACTGGGAACGCTGGCGGGGGGGGGGAGGGGGGCCCTATAGCCCCTATAGGGACCGGGGGGGGTCTGTGAGGGGCCCTATAGCCCCTATAGGTCCAGGGGGGGCCTATAGGGGCCCTATAGGCCCTATGGGGATCTAGGGGGGGGGGGCTGCAGCTCTTATAGGGACCAAGGTGGTCTATAGGGGCCCTATAGGCCCTATAGTTACAGGGGGTGTCTGTGGGGGGCCCCTATAGCCCCTATAGTGACCAGGGGGGTTGTCTCTGGGGAGGCCCTATAGCCCCTATAGGTACAGGGGGGTCTATGGGGGGCCCTATAGCCCCTATAGGTACAGGAGATGTCTATGGGGGGCCCTATAGCCTTTATAGGGACCGGGGAGGGGGTCTCTGGGGAGGCCCTATAGCCCCTATGGGTTCAGGGGGGGTCTATGGGAACCCCTATAAGTCCAGGGGGGGTTTATGGGGGGCCCTATAGCCCCTATGGGTACAGGGGGGTCTATGGGAGCCCCTATAGCCCCTATAGGTCCAGGGGGGGTCTCTGGGGGGCCCTATAGCCCCTATGGGTACAAGGGGGTCTATGGGGGCCCTATAGCCCCTATGTGGACTGGGGGGGCCTATGGGGACCCTACAGCCCCTATAGTTACAGGGGGGCCTCTGGGGGGCCCTATAGCCCTTATGGAGACTGGAGGGGGTCTCCGGGGGGCCCTACAGCCCCTATAGGTACAGGGGGGTCTAAAGGGGCCCTATAGGGACCAGAGGGGTCTATGGGGGCCCCTATAGCCCCTATGGGTACAGGGGGGTCTAAAGGGGCCCTATAGGGACCAGAGGGGTCTATGGGGGCCCGTATAGCCCCTATAGGTACAGGGGGAGCTATGGGGGCCCCTATAGGGACCAAGTGGGGGTCTATGAGGGGGCCCTATAGCCTCTATAGGGCCCCGGGGGATCTAGGGGGGCCCTATAGGGGCTATAGGGGGGTCCAGGCCTTGCCGCATCCCCCCCCCCATCATCTCCACAGCTCCCGTCACCATGGCAACCGTCACCATGGCAACGCGCTTCCCCCCCCCCCCCCCCGTGGGGATCCCTGGGGTGCTGGGATGAACTGGGCTTAAACTGGGATAAACTGGAGAGAGACTGGGCCTATCCTGGGAAACAGAGGGGGGACTGGTTCATACTGGGAGGAACCGGTCTCTACTGGGAGGGATTGGTCCGTATAGGGAGGGATTGGCCTGTACTGGGAGGGACTGGTCTCTACTGGGAGGGATGCAGGGGTGCACTGGTCCCTACTGGAAAGGATGCAGGGGGAACAGGGCTATACTGGGATGCCTACTCGATACTGGAAAGGATGCAGAGGGTGACTGGTCTGCACTGGGAGGGGCATGAGGGGCTGGTCCTTACTGGGAGGGGGCACTGGTCCTTACTGGGAGGCTGAAGGGATGCCCTGATCCTTACTGGGAGGCTGCAGGGATGCCCTGATCCTTACTGGGAGGTGGCAGGGATGCTCTGGTCCTTACTGGGAGGCTGAAGGGATGCTCTGGTCCTTACTGGGAGGATGCAGGGATGCTCTGGTCCTTACTGGGAGGATGCAGGGATGCTCTGGTCCTTACTGGGAGGCTGCAGGGATGCTCTGGTCCTTACTGGGAGGCTGCAGGGATGCTCTGGTCCTTACTGGGAGGCTGCAGGGATGCTCTAGTCCTTACTGGGAGGCTGCAGGGATGCACTGGTCCTTACTGGGAGGCTGCAGGGATGCACTGATCCTTACTGGGAGGCTGCAGGGATGCTCTGGTCCTTACTGGGAGGATGCAGGGATGCTCTGGTCCTTACTGGGAGGATGCAGGGATGCTCTGGTCCTTACTGGGATGCTGCAGGGATGCCCTGATCCTTACTGGGAGGGGGTAGGGATGCTCTGGTCCTTACTGGGAGACTGCAGGGATGCCCTGATCCTTACTGGGAGGATGCAGGGATGCCCTGGTCCTTACTGGGGTGCTGCAGGGATGCTCTAGTCCTTATTGGGATGCTGCAGGGATGCTCTGGTCCTTACTGGGAGGGGACAGGGATGCCCTGGTCCCTACTGGGAGGCTCAGGGATGCTCTGGTCCTTACTGGGAGGGGGCCAGGGAAGGGAGGGGGGGTACTGGGGCCCGCGGGGGGGTTACTGGTCCATACTGGGACCCCGCACTCACCGGGCCGGGCCGCAGCATCCCTCCCGCGGCCGCCGGGGCCCCCGCGCCGCCCCCCCCCCCTTTTCGGCTCCGCTTCGGCTCCGCTTCGGGCCCGGTTCGGATCCGGAGCGGTTCGGGTTCGGCTCCGCCTTGGGGTTCGGCTCCGCTCGGCTCTTTCCGGCTCCGTTCGGGTTTCGGGTTCGGCTCCGTTCGGCTTTTTACGGCTCCGGCTCCGCTCGGCTCCGGCTCCGCTCGGGGTTCGGCTCCGCTCGGGTCTTTTCGGGCTCCGGTTCGGCTCCGCTCGGCTTTTTCCGGCCCCGCTCGGCCCCGGTTCGGCTCGGGTTCGGCTCTTTTCGGCTTCGCTCGGAGCCGGCGTTAGTGGTGGGGGGGGGGCGGGGATGGAGCGGGAGGGGAGGGCTGGGGGGGAGGGGACAGGGGGGACATGGAGGGACATGGGGGGACATTGGGGACATGGGGGGACATTGGGGACATGGGGAATGGGGATGTCCCCCCCATCCCATCCCCGGGTCCCCCCCATGTCCCCAGTCCATCCCCCGTGTCCCCAATCTGTGTCCCATCCTGGTGGCCCCCAAGTCCTGCTGTCCCCCCATGTCCCATCCTGCTGTCCCCCCATGTCCCCATGTCCCCCCATGTCCCCTCCCCGTGTCCCCATGTCCCCTCCTTGTGTCCCCATGTCCCATCCCTGTGTCCCAATGTCACATTCTGGTGTCCCCCCATGTCCCCCCATCCCTGTGTCCCCCCATGTCCCCCCATGTCCCCCCATCCCTGTGACCCCCCATGTCCCCCCCGTCCCCCCATGTCCCTGTGAACCCCATGTCCCCCCATGTCCCTGTGTCCCCCCATGTCCCTGTGACCCCCCCATGTCCCCATATCCCTGTGTTCCCCCATGTCCCCCCATCCCTGTGTCCCCCCCATGTCCCTGTGTCCCCCCATGTCCCCCCATATCCCTCTGACCCCCCCATGTCCCCCCATGTCCCTGTGTCCCCCCATGTCCCCCATATCCCTCTGACCCCCCCATGTCCCCCCATGTCCCTGTGTCCCCCCCATCCCCCTGACCCCCCCATGCCCCCCATGTCCCTGTGACCCCCCATGTCCCCCCATCCCTGTGTCCCCCCATCTCTGTGACCCCCATGTCCTCCCCCGTGTCCCCTCATGTCCTCCCATCCCTGTGTCCCCCCCATGTCCCTGTGTCCCCCAATGTCCCCCCATCCCTGTGTCCCCCCATGTCCCTGTGTCCCCCCCATGTCCCCCCATCCCTGTGTCCCCCCATGTCCCTGTGACCCCCCATGTCCCCCCATGTCCCTGAGTCCCCCCCCATCCCTGTGTCCCCCGCATGTGCCTGTGTCCCTGTGTCCCCCCATGTCCCTGTGACCCCCCCATGTCCCCCCATCTCTGTGTCCCCCCATGTCCCCCCATGTCCCTGTGTCCCCCCGTGTCCCCCCATGTCCCTGAGTCCCCCCCCATCCTTGTGTCCCCCCCAACCCTGTGTCCCCACCATGTCCCTGTGTCCCCCCATGTCCCCCCCCTCATGAAACCACAAAGACTCGGGGGGGGGGGTGTTTATTGGGGGGTTTATGGCTTCGGGGCCCCCCCGATTGGACACACACATGGGGTGGGGGGGGGTCTGGGGCTTGGTGGGGGGGGGGGTACAGACACTGCCCCCCCCCCCAGACAGACATTGGGGGGCTGGGGGGGCCCCCCCTTATAACACATTGAGGGGGGGGGCAGGAGCTGGGGGGGCTCATACACAGACACGGGGGGGCCATAAGTAGACATTGGGGGGGTCTTTTTTTTGGGGGGGGGGTCATACACAAACACGAGATGGGGGGGTTAGATTGGGGGGGGGGGGGGGCGTCCAGGCTGCCTGGGTCCCTTTTTTGTGCCCCCCCCTCCCCTTACAAACACATTGGGGGGGGCTGGGGGGGGTGGATTGAGGCCCCCCCCCCCATATACACATATTTGGGGGGGGTCCAGGACACCTGGGACCCCTTTTTTTTGGGGGGGGGGTCATACACAGACATTGGGGGGGGTCCTATACTCCTGGGACCCCTTTTTTGGGGGGGGGCATATAAATACGTGTCCCCCCCCAAAGACATTGAGGGGGAACCTGGATGCCTGGATCCCCTTTTTTTTTTTGGGGGGGGACATATAAATACCCCCCCATATAAAGAGGGGGGGATCCTATAGACCTGGGACCCCTTTTTTTTTGAGGGGGGGGCATATAAACACATCCCCCCCATAGATTGGGGGGGGTCCTATATGCCTGGGTCCCCCTTTTTTTGGGGGGGGCATATAAATACGTGTGTCCCCCCCCCCAAGACATTGAGGGGGGGTCCTGGATGCCTGGGACCCCATTTTTTTGGGGGGGGCTCCCCAATATGAACACATTGGGGGGGTCAGGGCCCCCCCATATACAGACAAGGAGGGGGGGGCACATACACATATATGGGGGGGGCCCAGACCCATTTTTTTGGGGTCCCCCCCTCAGACACATAGTGGGGACCCCCCCAAAACACACATATTAGGGGGACCCCCCCCATAGGAACATATCTGGGGGGGGTGGAAGCGATTTGGGGGGCCCCCCCCCGGCCCCCCCAGACACAGAGAATTTTGGGGGGTTGGGGGGGGGGGTCCCAGACCCCTCGGTCCCTTTTTTTGGGGTCACAGTGGGGGGGGCCGAACCCCCCCTTGGCGTGGGGGTGGGGGGGGCCGGGGGGGCCCCATGGCTTCGGAGTCGGGGACCCCCCCCCGGCCCTGCTGGAGCCTGCGGGAGAGAGGGGTGAGAGTCCCAGTATGGCCCAGTGCCTCCCAGTATGGCCCAGTGCCCCCCCCATAGAGCCCAGTGCCTCCCAGTATGGCCCAGTGACCCCCAGTATGGACCAGTGACCCCCCCATAGAGCCCAGTGTCCCCCAGTATGGCCCAGTGCCCCCCAGTATGGCCCAGTGCCTCCCAGTATGGCCCAGTGACCCCCCCCATAGAGCCCAGTGCCTCCCAGTATGGCCCAGTGCCCCCCAGTATGGCCCAGTGCCTCCCAGTATGGCCCAGTGATGCTCCCAGTATGGCCCAGTGCCCCCCCCATAGAGTCCAGTGCCCCCCAGTATGGCCCAGTGCCTCCCAGTATGGACCAGTGACCCCTCCAGTATGGCCCAGTGCCTCCCAGTATGGCCCAGTGCCCCCCCCATACAGCCCAGTGCCTCCCAGTGTGGACCAGTGCCTCCCAGTATGGTCCAGTGCCCCCCAGTATGGCCCAGTGACCCCCCCATACAGCCCAGTGCCCCCCAGTATGGCCCAGTGACCCCCCCATACAGCCCAGTGCCTCCCAGTATGGACCAGTGACCCCCCCATACAGCCCAGTGTCCCCCACCATAGAGCCCAGTGCCCCCCAGTATGGCCCAGTGCCCCCCCCATACAGCCCAGTGCCTCCCAGTATGGCCCAGTGCCCCCCAGTATGGCCCAGTGCCCCCCCCAGTATGGCCCAGTGCCCCCCCCTAGAGCCCAGTGCCTCCCAGTATGGCCCAGTGCCCCCTAGTATGGACGAGTGCCCCCCCCATAGAGCCCAGTTCCCCCCAGTATGGCCCAGTGCCTCCCAGTATGGCCCAGTGCCCCCCCCCAGAGACTAGTCCCTCCAAGTCCTTCCCAGTCCCTCCCAGTCTCTCCCAGTGCCTCCCAGTCCCACCTCACTGGCTCAGTCTGGTCCCAGTGGCTCCAGCACGGCCCCGGGTTTCTCCCGCGCCCCCTTGGGCACCAGCGCCTTCTCCTGCGCACGAGGACGCACGAGGGCTCGCACGAGGGCTCGGGGAACCCTCGCACGAGGACCTGGGGACCCTCATGGGGGGGTCTCTATGGGGTTTGGGGGGGTCTCTATGGGGTTTGGGGGGTCTCTATGGGGTTTTGGGGGGTCTCTATGGGGTTTGGGGGGGTCTCTATGGGGTTTGGGGGGGTCTCTATGGGGTTTGATGGGGTCTCTATGGGGGTTTGGGGGGTCTCTATGGGGGTTTTAGGGGGTCTCTATGGGGTTTAGGGGGTCTCTATGGGGGTTTTGGGGGTCTCTGTTGGGGTTTGGAGGGGTCTCTATTGGGTTTGGGGGGTCTCTATGGGGTTTGGGGGGTCTCTATGGGGTTTGAGGGGGTCTCTATGGGGTTTTGGGGGGTCTCTATGGGGGTTTTGGGGGTCTCTAAAGGGTTTTGGGGGGTCTCTATGGGGTTTGGGGGGGTCTCTATGGGGTTTGGGGGGTCTCTATGGGGTTTGAGGGGGTCTCTATGGGGTTTTGGGGGGTCTCTATGGGGGTTTTGGGGGTCTCTAAAGGGTTTTGGGGGATCTCTATGGAGTTTGGGGGGGTCTCTATGGGGTTTGATGGGGTCTCTATGGGGGTTTGAGGGGGTCTCTATGGGGTTTTGGGGGGTCTCTATGGGGTTTTGGGGGTCTCAATGGGGTTTGGCGGGTCTCTATGGGGGTTTGGGGGGTCTCTATGGGGGTTTTGGGGGGTCTCAATGGGGTTTGAGGGGGTCTCAATGGGGTTTGGGGGGTCTCTAAAGGGTTTTGGGGGGGCTCTATGGGGTTTGGGGGGGTCTCTATGGGATTTGGGGGGTCTCTATGGGGTTTGGGGGGTCTCTATGGGGGTTTTGGGGGTCTCTAAAGGGTTTTGGGGGGGCTCTATGGGGTTTGGGGGGGTCTCTATGGGATTTGGGGGGTCTCTATGGGGTTTGAGGGGGTCTCTATGGGGTTTTGGGAGGGTCTCTATGGGGTTTGAGGGGGTCTCTATGGGGTTTTGGGGTCCCAGACCTCCACCAGTGTGTGGCAGTGCTCGATGGGTTTTGGGGGTTCTCTATGGGGTTTAGGGGTCTCTATGGGGTTTGGGGGATCTCTATAGGGTTTTGGGGGGTCTCTATGGGATTTGAGGGTCTCTGTGGGGTTTGGGAGGTCTCTATGAGGTCTCTATGGGGTTTTGGGGGTCTCTATGGGGTTTGAGGGTCTCTATGGGGGTTTGGGAGGTCTCTATGGGGGTTTTGGAGGTCTCTATGAGGTTTGGGGGGTCTCTATGGGAGTTTTGGGGGGTCTGTATGGGGTTTGGGGGGTGTCTATGGGGTTTTGGGGTCCCAGACCTCCACCAGCGTGTGCCAGTGCTCGATGGGTTTTGGGGGTTCTCTATGGGGTTTAGGGGTCTCTATGGGGTTTGGGGGATCTCTATAGGGTTTTGGGGGGTCTCTATGGGATTTGAGGGTCTCTATGGGGTTTGGGAGGTCTCTATGAGGTCTCTATGGGGTTTTGGGGGTCTCTATGGGGGTTTGGGAGGTCTCTATGGGGGTTTTGGAGGTCTCTATGAGGTTTGGGGGGTCTCTATGGGGGTTTTGGGGGGTCTGTATGGGGTTTGGGGGGTGTCTATGGGGTTTTGGGGTCCCAGACCTCCACCAGCATGTGCCAGTGCTCGATGGGTTTTGGGGGTTCTCTATGGGGTTTGGGGGGTCTCTATGAGGTCTCTATGGGGTTTGGGGGGTCTCTATGAGGTCTCTATGGGGTTTGAGGGGGTCTCTATGGGGTTTGGGGGGTCTCTATGAGGTCTCTATGGGGTTTGAGGGGGTCTCTATGGGGTTTTGGGGGGTCTCTATGGGGTTTGGGGTGTCTCTATGGGGTTTGGGGGGTCTCTATGAGGTCTCTCTGGGGTTTGGGGGGGTCTCTCTGGGGTTTGGGGGTCCCAGACCTCCACCAGCGTGTGCCAGTGCTCGATGGGTTTTGGGGGTTCTCTATGGGGTTTGGGGGGTCTCTATGAGGTCTCTATGGGGTTTGGGGGGTCTCTATGGGGTTTTGGGGGGTCTCTATGGGGTTTGGGGGGTCTCTATGAGGTCTCTCTGGGGTTTGGGGGGTCTCTCTGGGGTTTGGGGGTCCCAGACCTCCACCAGCGTGTGCCAGTGCTCGATGGGTTTGCGGGGATTGGCCAACATCTGCGCCCAGTGGTCTCTCCCGGGGCCGTCGACGTCGCTGCCCACGCGGCACAACCCGATCACCTCGTTGTGCCCGATGCTGTGGGGAGAGACCCAGAGATCGACCCGCGGGACCCATAGATTGACCCGCGGGACCCATAGATTGACCCGCGGGACCCATAGATTGATCCACGGGACCCATAGAACCCATAGAACCACCCATGGGACCCACAGAACCACAAATGGAACCCAAAGAACCAGCCATAGAGCCCAAAGCATCCATCAAACCATCCATGGGACCCATAGATTGACCCACGGGACCCATAGATTGATCCACAGGACCCATAGAACCCACAGAACCACCCACGGGACCCACAGATCGACCCATTGGACCCATAGAACCCATAGAACCACCCATGGGACCCACAGATCGACCCATGGGACCCATAGAACCAACTACAGGACCCATAGAACCACCCATGGGACCCACAGAACCACCCATGGGACCCACAGAACCCACAGATTGACCCATAGAACCACCCATGGGACCCACAGAACCCACAGAATCCATAGAACCACCCATAGAACCAACCATGGGACCCATATAACCATCCATGGGACCCATAGAACCCACGGAACCAGCCATGGGACCCACAGATTGACCCATGGGACCCATGGAAGCCATAGAACCACCCATGGGACCCACAGAAGCAACTACAGGACCCATAGAACCATCCATGGGACCCACAGAACCACCTATGGGACCCATAGAACCCATAGAACCACCCATGGGACCCATAGAACCAACTATAGGACCCATAGAACCACCCATGGGACCCACAGAACCACCCATGGGACCCATAGAACCCATAGAACCACCCATGAGATCCACAGAACCAACCGTGGGACCCATAGAACCACCTATGGGACCCATAGAACCCACAGAACCAACCACGGGACCCACAGAACCATCCATGGGACCCATAGAACCACCCATGGGACCAATAGAAGCAACTACAGGACCCACAGAACCAACCATGGGACCCACAGAACCCACACAACCAACCATGAGACCCACAGAACCATCCATGGGACCCATAGAACCACCCATGGGACCAATAGAAGCAACTACAGGACCCATAGAACCAATCATGGGACCCATAGAAGCACTCATGAGACCCACAGAACCAACTGTGGGACCCATAGATCCACCCATGGGACCCACAGAACCCACACAACCAACCACAAGCCCCACAGAAGCAACCATGGAACCCACAGAACCCACAGAACCACCCATGGGACCCACAGATTGACCCATGGGACCCACAGAACCACCCACAGGACCCATAGAACCACCCACAGATCAACCCACAGGACCCACAGAACCTATAGAATCATCCATGGGACCCACAGAACCAACCACAGGACCCATAGAACCAACCAGAGGACCCATAGAACCACCCATGGGACCCTTAGAACCATACACAGGACCCATAGAATCAACCACAGGAGCCACAGATTGACCCATGGGACCCATAGAACCCATAGAACCACACATAGGACCCATAGAATCCACAGAACCCACCATGGGACCCATAGAACCAACCACGGGACCCACAGATCCGCCCATGGGACCCATAGATTGATCCATGGGACCCATGGAACCATCCATGGGACCCACAGAACCCACACAACCAACCACGAGCCCCACAGAAGCAACCATGGAACCCACAGAACCAACCTCAGGACCCACAGAACCCCCCATGGGACCCACAGAACCCACAGAACCACCCATGGGACCCACAGATCAACCCACAAGACACATAGAATCCATAGAATGACCCATGGGACCCATAGAACCAACCACTGGACCCACAGAAGCAACCACGAGACCCACAGAACCACCCACAGGACCCATAGAACCACCCATGGGACCCATAGAACCAACGGAAGCATCCATGGGACCCACAGAACCCATAGAAACACCCATGGGACCCACAGAAACAACCATGGGACCCATAGATTGACCGACGGAACCCACAGATCCATCCATGGGACCCATAGAACCAACCACGAGACCCACAGAACCACCCACAGCAACAACAGAACCACCCATGGGACCCGTAGAACGCATAGAACCCCCCACAGGGCCCACAGAACAACTCAGCCCCATAGCGGGGGGTCTCAGCCCCATAGCGGGGTGTCCCAGCCCCATAGCTCACCAGTCGTAGTCGACGACGGCGATGGTGAGGCTGACGTGGTGGACGCTCTCGTGGGGGACGTCGAAGACGAGGGCCTCGTTGTAGCTGGGGTTCAACGTGTTCTTCTTGATGGACGTTTTGCGCTTCTTGAGGCGCCGGCCCTCGGCCATCAGCGACGCCTTCACGTACGGGTCTGGGGGGCAGCCCCACAGCGACCCATAGCGCCCACCGACCGGACACGGTGACCCATAGCGACCCATAGCCACCCCACAGTGACCCATAGCCACCCCACAGCGACCCATAGCCACCCTACAGCCACCCATGGTGACCCATAGTGACCCATAGCCACGCTACAGCCACCCATGGTGACCCATAGCCACCCCACAGTGACCCATAACCACCCTACAGCCACCCATGGTGACCCATAGCCACCCCACAGTGACCCATAGCCACCCTGCAGCCACCCATGGTGACCCATAGTGACCCTACAGCCACCCATGGTGACCCATAGTGACCCTACACCCACCCTACAGCCACCCATGGTGACCCATAGCCACCCCACAGTGACCCATAGCCACCCTACAGCCACCCATGGTGACCCATAGTGACCCTACAGCCACCCTACAGCCATCCATGGTGACCCATAGCCACCCCACAGCGACCCATAGCCACCCCATAGTGACCCATAGCCACCCTACAGCCACCCATGGTGACCCATAGCCACCCCACAGTGACCCATAGCCACCCCATAGTGACCCATAGCCACCCTACAGCCACCCATGGTGACCCATAGCCACCCCACAGTGACCCATAGCCACCCCATAGTGACCCATAGCCACCCTACAGCCACCCATGGTGACCCATAGCCACCCCACAGTGACCCATAGCCACCCTACAGTGACCCATGCTTACACATCGCCACCCCACAGTGACCCATAGCCACTCTACAGCCACCCATGGTGACCCATAGCCACCCCACAGTGACCCATAGCCACCCTACAGCCACCCATGGTGACCCATAGCCACCCCACAGCGAACCATAGCCACCCTACAGCCACCCATGGTGACCCATAGTGACCCTACAGCCACCCTACAGCCACCCATGGTGACCCATAGCCACCCCACAGCCATCCATGGTGACCCATAGCCACCCCACAGTGACCCATAGCCACTCTACAGCCACCCACGGTGACCCATAGCCACCCCACAGTGACCCATAGCCACCCAACAGCCACCCATGGTGACCCATAGCCACCCCACAGTGACCCATAGCCACCCTACAGCCACCCATGGTGACCCATAGTGACCCATAGCCACCCTACAGCCATCCATGGTGACCCATAGTGACCCACAGCCACCCTACAGCCACCCATGGTGACCCATAGTGACCCTACAGCCACCCTACAGCCACCCATGGTGACCCATAGCCACCCCACAGCGACCCATAGCCACCCCACAGCCACCCATGGTGACCCATAGCCACCCCACAGCGACCCATAGCCACCCCATAGTGACCCATAGCCACCCTACAGCCACACATGGTGACCCATAGCCACCCCACAGTGACCCATAGCCACCCCATAGTGACCCATAGCCACCCTACAGTGACCCATGGTTACACATAGCCACCCCAAAGTGACCCATAGCCACCCTACAGCCACCCACGGTGACCCATAGCCACCCCACAGTGACCCATAGCCACCCCACAGTGACCCATAGCCACCCTACAGCCACCCACGGTGACCCATAGCCACCCCACAGCCACACATGGTGACCCATAGCCACCCCACAGTGACCCATAGCCACCCCACAGCCACCCATAATGACCCACAGCCACCTCATGGCCGAGCCATGGTGACCCACAGTGACCCACAGCCACCCTACAGTGACCCATAGCCACCCTACAGCCACCCTACAGCCATCCATGGTGACCCATATCCACCCCACAGTGACCCATAGCCACCCTACAGCCACCCATGGTGACCCATAGCCACCCCACAGCGACCCATAGCCACTCTACAGCCATCCATGGTGACCCATAGCCACCCCACAGTGACCCATAGTCACCCTACAGCCACCCATGGTGACCCATAGCCAGCCCCCAGTGACCCATAGCCACCCTACAGCCACCCATGGTGACCCATAGTGACCCATAGCCACCCTACAGCCACCCATGGTGACCCATAGCCACCCCACAGTGACCCACAGCCACCCTACAGCCATCCATGGTGACCCATAGTGACCCTACAGCCACCCTACAGCCATCCATGGTGACCCATAGCCACCCTACAGTGACCCATGGCCACCCTACAGCCACCCATGGTGACCCATAGCCACCCAACAGTGACCCATAGCCACCCCACAGTGACCCATAGCCACCCTACAGCCACCCTACAGCCATCCATGGTGACCCATAGCCTCCCCACAGTGACCCATAGCCACCAATAGCCACCCATGGTGACCCATAGCCACCCCACAGTGACCCATAGCCATCCCACAGTGACCCATAGCCACCCTACAGCCACCCATGGTGACCCATAGCCACCCCACAGTGACCCATGGTCACCCTACAGCCACCCATGGTGACCCACAGTGACCCTACAGCCACCCTACAGCCACCCATGGTGACCCATAGCCACCCCACAGTGACCCATAGCCACCCTACAGCCACCCACGGTGACCCATAGCCACCCCACAGTGACCCATAGCCACCCTACAGCCACCCACGGTGACCAATAGCCACCCCACAGTGACCCATAGCCACCCTACAGCCACCCATGGTGACCCATAGCCACCCCACAGTGACCCATAGCCACCCTACAGCCACCTATGGTGACCCATAGCCACCCCACAGTGACCCGTAGCCACCCTACAGTGACCCACGGTGACCCATAGCCACCCCACAGTGACCCATAGCCACCCTACAGCCACCCATGGTGACCCATAGCCACCCCACAGTGACCCCACAGCCACCCAAGGTGACCCATAGCCACCCCACAGTGACCCCCAGCGACCCACAGCCACCCCACGGTGCCCCACAGCCCCAGTCCCTCTATCCCCAGAGCTGCCGGTGAGGTCCCTGATGTGGAAGTTGGAGATGCAGATGATGGTCACCATCAGGTTCATGTCCCCATCTCCCCTGTCCCCACCATGTCCCCTTATCCCCCACCACGTCCCCCTGTCCCCTCCGTGTCCCCATGTCCCCTCCATGTCCCCAGTCCCACCCAAGTAGCCGGTGAGGTCCATGACGTGCAGGTTGGAGATGCGGATGATGGTCACCATCAGGTTCATGGCCCCGTGTCCCCACGTCCCCCCCACGTCCCCATGTCCCCCGTCCCACCCGAGTAGCCGGTGAGGTCCATGGCTCGCAGGTTGGAGGCGCGGATGACGGTGACCGTCAGGCGCCCGGCCGTGGGCAGGTAGCACAGCGAGAAGTTCACCTCCCCCAGGTCGGCCTTCTCCTGCGGGAGGGGACACGGGGACAGCCTCCCTCACCCCCCTGTCCCACCTCACGTCCCCTAGGAGGTCCCTGTCCCCTCCACCGGCCCCTGTCCCCCATTATCTCCTCACCCTGGTGGCCTCCAGGATGTCCCTCCAGATGTCTCCTCACCCCAAGAGGTCCCTCCTCACCCCATCATCCCACGCGACATCCCCTATGAGGTCCCCATCCCCTCCAGTGTCCCCTGTTCCCCATTATCCCTCACCCTGGACCCTCCAGGATGTCCCCCATGATGTCCCATCACCCCATCATCCCACTTGACGTCCCCCATGAGGTCCCCATGATGTCTCTTCACCCTGGGATGGCCCCTGTCCCCTTCACTGTCCCCTGTCCCCCATTATCTCCTCATCCTGATGCCCTCCAGGATGTCCCCATGATGTCCCCTCACCCCAGGATGTCCCCAGTCACCCCATCATCCCACCTGGTGTCATGTTCCTCATCATCTCCTCATCCTGGTGCCCTCCAGGACGCCCCCCATGATGTCCCTGTCCCCTATTCCCCATCACCTCCTCACTCTGGACCCTCCAGGACGTCCCCCATGATGTCCCTGTCCCCTGTTCCCCATCACCTCCTCACTCTGGACCCTCCAGGACATCCCCCATGATGTCCCTGTCCCCTGTTCCCCATCATCTCCTCACTCTGGACCCTCCAGGATGTCCCCCATGATGTCCCCTCACCCCATCATCCCACTTGACATCCCCTATGAGCTCCCTGTCCCCTCCAGTGGCCCCTGTTCCCCATCATCTCCTCACTCTGGACCCTCCAGGACGTCCCCATGATGTCCCCTCACCCCAGGATGTCCCCAGTCACCCCATCATCCCACCTGGTGTCATGTTCCTCATCATCTCCTCATCCTGGTGCCCTCCAGGACGTCCCCCATGATGTCCCCTCACCCCAGGATGTCCCCAGTCACCCCATCATCCCACCTGGTGTCATGTTCCTCATCATCTCCTCATCCTGGTGCCCTCCAGGACGTCCTCCATGATGTCCCCTCACCCCATCATCCCACTTGACGTCCCCTATGAGCTCCCTGTCCCCTCCAGTGGCCCCTGTTCCCCATCATCTCCTCACCCTGGAACCTCCAGGACGTCCCCCATGATGTCCCTGTCCCCTGTTCCCCATCACCTCCTCACTCTGGACCCTCCAGGATGTCCCCCCCATGTCCCTCACCCCTCCTCCCTCCAGGATGTCCCTCCAGATGGGGAGGTCGGGGCCTCGCTCGGCCGCCTCCAGCAGGTTCTCCAGGACCACGTTCCCGATGAGGTCGTGCCGGGAGAACCGGTCGAAGTCGTAGAGCGAGAACTGGAGGCGGCGAGCGGGGAGCTCGGCGAAGGGGACCCCGAAGCTGAAGGTCTCGTCGAAGACCGGGTTCAAGGTCTTGCGGTGAACCTTGGTCTGGAACTTCTTCTTGCGGTCGGGCAGGAGGTAGATTTTGACGTAGGGGTCGGAGAAGCCGTTGGAGTCTTTGGCCGGGAGGTCGAGGGCGCGGAGGACGCGAACCACCAGCTGCTGCGAGGCGTAGGCGTAACGCAACGAGACCCCCAGGCGGCCGCAGGAGGGTTGGGGGGGACCTCCCCGCGCGCCCCCCGGCTCCTCGGCCCCCGGCCGGTACAGCTCCGGCTGGATCTGCCCCAGGAGAGCCGGGTTCTGCTCCGCTTTGTCCTCGGGGACGGACAGCGACGAGCTGGGAGAAGGGGAGGGATCGGGGAGGGGCTGGGGACACCTCAACCCCATGGTGGAACCACCTTGGTGTCACCCAACCCCATGGTGAAACCATCATGGTGTCACCCAACCCCATGGAGAACCCATCGTGGTGTCACCCAACCCCGTGGTGTCACCCAACCCCATGGTGACCTCCAGCCCAACGTTGAACCCATCCTGGTGTCACCCAACCCCATGGAGAACCCATCCTGGTGTCACCCAACCCCATGGTGAAACCATCATGGTGACACCCAACCCCATGGTGACCTCCAGCCCCACGTTGAACCCATCCCGGTGTCACCCAGCCCCATGGAGAACCCATCCTGGTGTCACCCAGCCCCATGGTGAAACTATCGTGGTGTCACCCAACCCCATGGAGAACCCATCCTGGTGTCACCCAGCCCCATGGTGAAACCATCATGGTGTCACCCAACCCCATGGAGAACCCATCCTGGTGTCACTCAGCCCCATGGTGACCTCCAGCCCCATGTTGAACCCATCCTGGTGTCACCCAACCCCATGGTGAAACCATCCTGGTGTCACCCAACCCCATGGAGAACCCATCCTGGTGTCACCAAGCCCCATGGTGACATCCAACCCCATGGTGAAACCATCCTGGTGACCTCCATCCCCATGGAGAACCCATCCTGGTGTCACCCAACCCCATGGAATTCCCATCCAGGTGACCTCCAGCCCCATGGTGTCCCCACCCTGGTGTCACCCAGCCCCACGGTGTCCCTGTTCCTACATCATCCCCACCCATGTCACCCCATCCCCATGTTCCCCAATGTCCCCCCATGTCCCCCAATGTCCTCGTGTCCTCCCAATGTCCCCATGTCCCCCTATCCCTGTGTCCCCCAATGTCTCCTTCATGTCCCCCATGTCCCCCTATCCCTGTGTCCCCCCATGTCCCCAATGTCCCCCATGTCCCCCATCTCCCAATGTCCCCCCATTCCCATCTCCCCAATGTCCCCAATATCCCCATGTCCCCCATCTCCCTCATCGCCCCATGTCCCCCCTGTCCCCCAATGTCCCCTTAATGTCCCACATGTCCCCCCATCTCCCCAATGTCCCCATGTCCCCCCATCTCCCCCATGTCCCCCCATCTCCCCATGTCCCCCAATGTTCCCATGTCCCCCCATGTCCCCCCATGTCCCCATGTCTCCCCGTCCCCCAATGTCCCCTTAATGTCCCCAATGTCCCCCTATCTCCCCAATATCCCCATGTCCCCCCATCTCCCTCATCCCCCCATGTCCCCCTGTCCCTCAATGTCCCCTTAATGTCCCCAATGTCCCCCCATCTCCCCCATGTCCCCCCATTCCCATCTCCCCAATGTCCCCAATATCCCCATGTCCCCCATGTCCCCCCATCTCCCTCATCCCCTCATGTCCCCCCATGTCCCCAATGTCCCCCTATCTCCCCCATGTCCCCCCATCCCCCCATGTCCCCTTAATGTCCCCAATGTCCCCCTATCTCCCCCATGTCCCCCCATTCCCATCTCCCCAATGTCCCCAATGTCCCCATGTCCCCCCATGTCCCCCCATCTCCCCAATATCCCCATGTCCCCCCATCTCCTTCATCCCCCCATGTCCCCCCCATCCCCTGTCCCCCAATGTCCCCTTAATGTCCCCAATGTCCCCCTATCTCCCCCACGTCCCCCCATTCCCATCTCCCCCATGTCCCCAATGTCCCCAACATCCCCATGTCCCCCCATCCCCCAATGTCCCCTTAATGTCCCCAATGTCCCCCTATCTCCCCATGTCCCCCCATTCCCGTCTCCCCAATGTCCCCAATATCCCCATGTCCCCCCATCCCCCCCATGTCCCCCCCATCCCCTGTCCCCCAATGTCCCCTTAATGTCCCCAATGTCCCCCTATCTCCCCCATGTCCCCCCACTCCCATCTCCCCAATATCCCCAATGTCCCCCCATATCCCCATGTCCCCCCATGTCCCCCCTGTCCCCCCTGTCCCCCCCCCCATTCCCTACCTGCCCCCCACGTGCTGCTGGGAGGTGGCGCTGGGCAGGCTCCCCGAGCCCCCCAAGTCCCCCCCCATCTCGGGGGGTCCCTGCTGGGGGGGGGGGGGGCGGCAGCGGGGGGGCCCCCAGCCCCCTCGCCCCCCCCCCCCCCTCAGGACAGGGCCCCATGTCCAGGTAGCAGCGCTCGGGGGGGGGCTCGGGCCCCGGCTCGGGGAGGGGGTCCCCGAAACCCACCCCCCCCACCCCCGCAACGCCGCTTTGGGGGGGCTCCTTGCGGGGGGGGGCGCCGGGACCCCCCTTGTGCCTCCAGGGGACCCAGCAGAGCTTCCAGGAGACGAAGAGCGAGACGCCCAGCAGGACGATGCCGCAGAAGGTGACGATGACCGAGAGGAGGCTGACGGACACCTCTGGGGGGACGGGAGACACCCCAAGAGTCAAGGGGGGGCCCCAAAACCCGAGGGGGGCGGGATAAAACCCACCCGAAGCGACCAACACCCTCCTGGGGTCACCACGACCTTCTTGGGGTCCCATCACGTTCCTGGGGTCCCACCACCCTCTTGGAGTCCCATCACGTTCCTGGGGTCACCAACATCTTCTTGGGGTCCCACCACCCTCTTGGGGTCACCACAACCCTCTTGGGGTCACCACCACCTTCCTGGGGTCCCCACGACTTTCTTGGGGTCCCACCACCCTCCTGGAGTCTCATCATGTTCCTGGGGTCACCACCACCCTCTTGGGGTCCCCACGACTTTCTTGGGGTCCCATCATGTTCCTGGGGTCCCCACGACTTTCTTGGGGTCCCATCATGTTCCTGGGGTCCCACCACCCTCTTGGGGTCACCACGACCTTCTTGGGGTCCCATCATATTCTTGGGGTCACCACAACTTTCTTGGGGTCCCATTATGTTCCTGAGGTCACCAACACCTTCTTGGGGTCCCACCACCCTCTTGAGGTCACCATGACCTTCTTGGGGTCCCATCATATTCCTGGGGTCCCACCACCCTCCTGGGGTCACCACAACTTTCTTGGGGTCCCATCATGTTCCTGAGGTCACCAACATCTTCTTGGGGTCCCACCACCCTCTTGAGGTCACCACGACCTTCTTGGGGTCCCATCATATTCTTGGGGTCACCACAACTTTCTTGGGGTCCCATTATGTTCCTGAGGTCACCAACACCTTCTTGGGGTCCCACCACCCTCCTGGGGTCACCACGACCTTCTTGGGGTCCCATCATGTTCCTGGGGTCCCACCACCCTCCTGGGGTCCCCACAACTTTCTTGGGGTCCCATCATGTTCCTGAGGTCACCAACACCTTCTTGGGGTCCCACCACCCTCTTGGGGTCACCACAACTTTCTTGGGGTCCCATCATGTTCCTGGGGTCCCACCACCTTCCTGAGGGTCCCCAAAACTTGGGGGGGGAGGGCTAAAGCATGAGGAGGGGACCTAAAAGCCAAGGTGGGGGGGGCTAAAACTCCAAGAGGGGTTCCCCAAAACTCCAGGGGTGAACCCCAAAAACCAGGGTACCAGCCACTGAAGGCACCCAGCACCCTCCTGGGGTCCAACCACCTTCCTGGGGTCCCCAAAACTTGGGGGGTGGGGGCGGCTCCCATTCCTGGTCCCATTCCCAGCTCACGGTCCCGATCCCAGTTCCCCTTCCCGAATCCTGATCCCAGTCCCAGACCCTGATCCCAACCCCATCCCTGGTTCCTCATCCCAGGTCCCAGTCCCACTCCCAGTTCCCATTCCTGTATGCGGGTTCCAATCCCATTCCCGACCTCAATCCCATTCCTGAATCCCTATCCCGGTTCCCGTTCCTTGATTCCAATCCCCTTCCCAATCCTGGTTTCCATTCCTGGATCCCGATCCCGGCTCCCATTCCCAGTTCCTGATCCCAGTTTCCGTTCCTGATCCCATTCTTGATCCCGGTTCCCATTCCTTGATTCCAATCCCCATCCCATTTCCCACTCCTGATCCCAGTTTCCATTCCTGATCCCAATTCCCACTCCCGATCCCAGTTCCCACTCCCGATCCCAATTCCCACTCCCGATCTCAATTCCCACTCCCAATCCCACTCCCGATCGCAATTCCCACTCCCGATCCCATTCCCGATCCCAATTCCCACTCCTGCTCCCAATTCCCACTCCCGATCCCAATTCCCACTCCCGATCCCATTCTTGATCCTCGTTCCCAATTCCCACTCCCGATCCCATTCCCGATCCCAATTCCCACTCCCGATCCCATTCTTGATCCTGGTTCCCAATTCCCATTCCCGATCCCACTCCCGATCCCAATTCCCACTCCTGATCCCACTCTTAATCCTGGTTCCCAATTCCCACTCCTGGTCCCACTCCTGATCCCAATTCCCACTCCTGGTCCCAATTGCCATTCTGGATCCCAATTCCCACTCCTGGATCCTGATCCAAATACTCATTCCTGATCCCAATTCCCACTCCTGATCCCAATTCCCACTCCCGATCCCAATTCCCACTCCCGATCCCAATTCCCACTCCCTCTCCCATTCTTGATCCTGGTTCCCAATTCCCACTCCCGATCCCATTCCCGATCCCAATTCCCACTCCCGATCTCAATTCCCACTCCCGATCCCATTTTTGATCCTGCTTCCCAATTCCCTCTCCTGGTCCCACTCCTGATCCCAATTCCCACTCCTGGATCCTGATCCCAATTTTCCCGATCCCACTCCCGACCCCAGTTCCCACTCCCGATCCCAATTCCCACTCCGATCCCAGTTCCCACTCCTGGTCCCAATTCCCACTCCCGCTCCCATTCTTGATCCTGGTTCCCAATTCCCACTCCTGATCCCAATTCCCACTCCTGGATCCAGATCCCAATTCTCATTCCTAATCCCAATTCCCACTCCCGATCCCAATTCCCACTCCCGATCCCAATTCCCACTCCTGGATCCTGATCCCAATTCTCATTCCTAATCCCAATTCCCACTCCCGATCCCAATTCCCACTCCTGGATCCTGATCCCAATTCTCATTCCTAATCCCAATTCCCACTCCCGATCCCAATTCCCACTCCCAATCCCAGTTCCCACTCCTGGATCCAGATCCCAATTCTCATTCCTAATCCCAATTCCCACTCCTCATCCCAGTTCCCACTCCCGATCCCACTCCCGATCCCAATTCCCACTCCCATTCTTGATCCTGGTTCCCAATTCCCACTCCCGATCCCATTCCCGATCCCAATTCCCACTCCCGATCTCAATTCCCACTCCCGCTCCCATTCTTGATCCTGCTTCCCAATTCCCTCTCCTGGTCCCACTCCTGATCCCAATTCCCACTCCTGGATCCTGATCCCAATTCCCACTCCTGATCCCAATTCCCACTCCTGGTCCCAATTCCCACTCCTGGTCCCACTCCTGATCCCAATTCCCACTCCCGATCCCAATTCCCACTCCCTCTCCCATTCTTGATCCTGCTTCCCAATTCCCACTCCCAATCCCACTCTTAATCCTGGTTCCCAATTCCCACTCCTGGTCCCAATTCCCACTCCTGATCCCACTCCTGATCCCAATTCCCACTCCTGGTCCCAATTCCCACTCCTGATCCCACTCCTGATCCCAATTCCCACTCCTGGTCCCAATTGCCATTCTGGATCCCAATTCCCACTCCTGGATCCTGATCCAAATACTCCTTCCTGATCCCAATTCCCACTCCTGGTCCCCATTCCCACCCCTGGTCCCCATTCCCGGTCCCATTCTTGATCCTGGTTCCCAGTTCCCACTCCCGATCCCACTCCTGATCCCAATTCCCACTCCTGGTCCCAACTCCCACTCCTGGTCCCACTCCCGATCCCAATTCCCACTCCCGATCCCAATTCCCACTCCTGATCCCAATTCCCAGTCCCGATCCCAATTCCCACTCCTGGATCCTGATCCCAATTCTCATTCCTAATCCCAATTCCCACTCCCGCTCCCAATTCCCACTCCCGATCCCAATTCCCACTCCCGATCCCATTCTTGATCCTGGTTCCCAATTCCCACTCCTGATCTCACTCCCGGTCCCAATTCCCACCCCCGATGCCAATTCCCACTCCTGATCCCAATTCCCACTCCTGGATCCGGATCCCAATTCTCATTCCTAATCCCAATTCCCACTCCCGCTCCCATTCTTGATCCTGCTTCCCAATTCCCTCTCCTGGTCCCACTCCTGATCCCAATTCCCACTCCTGGATCCTGATCCCAATTCCCACTCCTGGATCCTGATCTCAATTCCCACTCCCGATCCCAATTCCCACTCCCGCTCCCAATTCCCAGTCCTGATCCCAATTCCCACTCCTGGATCCAGATCCCAATTCTCATTCCTAATTCCAATTCCCACTCCTGATCCCAATTCCCACTCCCGATCCCAATTCCCACTCCCGATCCCAGCTCCCACTCCTGGATCTGGATCCCAATTCTCATTCCTAATCCCAATTCCCACTCCGGATCCCATTCTCGATCCTGCTTCCCAATTCCCACTCCCGATCCCAGCTCCCACTCCTGGATCCTGATCCCAATTCTCATTCCTAATCCCAATTCCCACTCCCGATCCCAATTCCCACTCCCGCTCCCAATTCCCACTCCCGATCCCAATTCCCACTCCTGGATCCTGATCCCAATTCTCATTCCTAATCCCAATTCCCACTCCCGATCCCATTTCCCACTCCTGATCCCAGTTCCCACTCCTGATCCCAATTCCCACTCCTGGATCCTGATCCCAGTTCCCACTCCTGATCCCAATTCCCACTCCTGGTCCCCATTCCCACCCCTGGTCCCACTCCTGGTCCCATTCTTGATCCTGGTTCCCAGTTCCCACTCCCGATCCCACTCCTGATCCCAATTCCCACTCCTGGTCCCAACTCCCACTCCTGGTCCCACTCCCGATCCCAATTCCCACTCCTGATCCCAATTCCCACTCCTGATCTCAAATCCCACTCCCGATCCCATTCTTGATCCTGCTTCCCAATTCCCACTCCCGCTCCCAATTCCCACTCCCGATCCCATTCTCTATCCTGGTTCCCAATTCCCACTCCTGATCTCACTCCCGGTCCCAATTCCCACTCCCGCTCCCAATTCCCACTCCTGATCCCAATTCCCACTCCTGATCCCAATTCCCACTCCCTCTCCCATTCTTGACCCTGCTTCCCAATTCCCATTCCCGATCCCACTCCCACTCCCAATTCCCACTCCTGATCCCAATTCCCACTCCCGATCCCAGTTCCCACTCCTGGATCCGGATCCCAATTCTCATTCCTAATCCCAATTCTCATTCCTAATCCCAATTCCCACTCCTGCTCCCATTCTTGATCCTGGTTCCCAATTCCCACTCCCGATCCCAATTCCCACTCCCGGATCCCGATCCCAATTCCCACTCCCGCTCCCAATTCCCACTCCTGGATCCAGATCCCAATTCTCATTCCTAATCCCAATTCCCACTCCTGATCCCAATTCCCACTCCCGATCCCAGTTCCCACTCCTGGATCCGGATCCTAATTCTCATTCCTAATCCCAATTCCCACTCCTGGATCCAGATCCCAATTCTCATTCCTAATCCCAATTCCCACTCCCGATCCCAATTCCCACTCCCGATCCCAATTCCCACTCCCGATCCCATTTTTTATCCTGCTTCCCAATTCCCTCTCCTGGTCCCACTCCTGATCCCAATTCCCACTCCTGGATCCTGATCCCAATTCTCATTCCTAATCCCAATTCCCACTCCTGATCCCAGTTCCCACTCCCGATCCCAATTCCCACTCCCGATCCCAGTTCCCACTCCTGGATCCAGATCCCAATTCTCATTCCTAATCCCAATTCCCACTCCCGATCCCAATTCCCACTCCCGATCCCAGTTCCCACTCCTGGATCCAGATCCCAATTCTCATTCCTAATCCCAATTCCCCCTCCTCATCCCAGTTCCCACTCCCGATCCCACTCCCGATCCCAATTCCCACTCCCGATCCCAATTCCCACTCCCGATCCCATTTTTGATCCTGCTTCCCAATTCCCTCTCCTGGTCCCACTCCTGATCCCAATTCCCACTCCTGGATCCTGATCCCAATTCTCATTCCCGGTCCCAATTCCCACTCCCGATCCCATTCTTGATCCTGCTTCCCAATTCCCACTCCCACTCCCAATTCCCAGTCCCGATCCCAATTCCCACTCCTGGATCCAGATCCCAATTCTCATTCCTAATCCCAATTCCCACTCCTGGATCCAGATCCCAATTCTCATTCCTAATCCCAATTCCCACTCCCGATCCCAATTCCCACTCCTGATCCCAATTCCCTCTCCCGCTCCCAATTCCCACTCCTGATCCCAATTCCCACTCCCGGATCCCGCTCCCCGTTCCCCCTGCGGCAATCCGTCGGCGGCCTCTCACCGCCGTCGTGGGGCCGGGGGTGGCCTCGGTGCCGCAGGAGGTCGGTGAACTCGAGGCACTTGGGGTGAGCGTGCGAGGCGCGGGGGGCGAAGCAGAGCTCCTGCACCAGCCGCAGCGCCCCCCGGCACACGTCCTCCTCGTAGTCCCCGGACATGGCCCCTGCGTGTGCAACGCACGCCTCGCACGCCTCGCACGCCTCCCTCGCACGCCCGCCGCGGGGGCCCCCGGCACCCCCGCCACGGTGAACCCCACAGAGAACCCCAGGCACGGGCCCCGAGCAGGTGTTGCACGCCTTGCACACTCATCGCACGCCTTGCACACTCATTGCACACCTTGCACACTCATCGTATGCTGCCTAGACACTCCAGGCAGCCCTCGCACCAGAGCCTCACGGCTCAAATCCTCTTTGGCGCCTCCAGAAATGGGTCCTGATTGTGCGTTGCACGCCTTGCACACTCATGATGTGCCTCGCACACTCATCGCACACCTTGCACACTCATCGTATGCTGTGTAGAGGCTCCAGGCAGCCCTTGCACCAGAGCCTCATGGCACAAATCCTCTTTGGAGCCTCCAGACATGGGTCCTGAGCGTGTGTTGCACGCCTTGCACACTCACCACAAGCCTTGCACACATACTGTGTGCCTTGCACGCTCATCACATGCTGCGTAGATCCACCAGGCAGCCCTTGCACCAACACCCCACCAGCACACACCCTCCTCAGCCCCCCAGACACGGGTCCTGAGCGTGCGTTGCACACCTTGCACACCCACCGGGCTCCTCGCACACTCACCGCACGCCTCACCGCACCCCCTCGCACCATCACCCTGCGGCTCACGTCCTTCTCAGAGTCTCTGGGCACAAGCCCCTTGCACACTCATCACACCCCTTGCACACCCACCCCGGGCACCACTCGCAGCCACAGCCCCCGCGCACACGCATTGCACGCCCCTCACACCCCTCGCACACCCAGCCCCTGCGCACACCCGAACCCAGACACCCCGTGTCCACCTTGCACGCTCATCTCACGCTCCTTGCACACCCTTGCACACGCCTGCACACTCGTAACGGCCCCTGAGCGTGCCCATTGCACTCCCACGCCCCCCCCGAGACGTGGCTCCCGTGTGCAAATCCTTGTGCGACACGCGCGTGCCCCTCCCTCACGGGACACACGTCCCCCTACTCGTGCAAACCCTCGTGCGACACCTTCCCGCTCCCCTCCCGTGACACCCACGTGCCCTCCTCCTCCTCGTGCAACCCCCTCGTGCGACACGCCCGTGTCCCTCTCGCGTGCAAACACCCCCCTCTCCAAAGCCCCTCGTGCGATCCTCGTGCGAGGCCTCACCTGTCAGCGCTGCCCGGGGGCCGCTCGTGCAAGGCGGGGGGGGGGTGGGGCCATGCGTCGCACGAGGGCTTCACGAGTGTGCGAGGGGGGGGGGCAAGGGAGGCCTGAGGGGAGGTTAGGGGGGAGGTAGGTGCCCCCCCAGCCCCACAACTGCCCCCCCAGACCCACATCTGCCCCCCAAGTCCCACAACTGCCCCCCCAGACCCACATCTGCCCCCCCAAAACCCACAACTGCCCCCCCAGCCCCACAACTGCCCCCCCAGACCCATAACTGCCCCCCCAGACCCACATCTGCCCCCCCTAGACCCACAACTGCCCCCCCAGCCCCACATCTGCCCCCCCTAGACCCACAACTGCCCCCCCAGACCCACATCTGCCCCCCCTAGACCCACAACTGCCCCCCCAGACCCACAACCAGCCCCATAACTGCCCCCCAAAACCTGCCCCATAGATCTGAACCCCCAAACCT
Organism: Phaenicophaeus curvirostris; assembly: GCF_032191515.1. NCBI lineage: Eukaryota > Metazoa > Chordata > Aves > Cuculiformes > Cuculidae > Phaenicophaeus > Phaenicophaeus curvirostris. The sequence continues at coordinate 20,959 of NW_027206914.1, read as the reverse complement.
GCCCCTCAAAACCTGCCCCCCCAAACCTGCCCCATAGACCTGAGCCCCCCCAAACCTGCCCCCCCATCCCTGCCCCCCCAAACCTGCCCCATAGATCTGAACCCCCAAACCTGCCCCCCAAAACCTGATCCCCCAAACCTGCCCCCCAAAACCTTCTCCATAGACCTGAGCCCCCCAAACCTGCCCCATAGATCTGAACCCCCAAACATGCCCCCCGAAACCAGCCCCCCCAAAACCAGACCCATAGGCTTGAGCCCCCCCAAACCTGCCCCATAGATCTGAACCCCCAAACATGCCCCCCAAAACCTGCCCCATAGATCTGAACCCCCAAACCTGCCCCCCCATCCCTGCCCCCCCAAACCTGCCCCATAGATCTGAACCCCCAAACCTGCCCCCCCAAACCTGCCCCATACACCTGAGCCCCCCCAAACCTGCCCATAGATCTGAACCCCCAAACCTGCCCCTCAAAACCTGCCCCCCCAAAACCTGCCCCATAGATCTGAACCCCCAAACCTGCCCCCCAAAACCTGCCCCCCCAAACCTGCCCCATAGACTTAAGCCCCCCCAAACCTGCCCTGTACACCTGCCCCCCCAAACCTGCCCCATAGATCTGAACCCCCAAACATGCCCCCCCAAACCTGCACCCCCAAACCTCCCCCATAGACCTGAGCCCCCCCAAACCTGCCCTATACAACTGAACACCCAAACCTGCCCCCCAAAACCTGCCCCCCCATCCCTGCCCCCCCAAACCTGCCCCATAGATCTGAACCCCCAAACATGCCCCCCCAAACCTGCCCCCCCAAACCTTCCCCATAGACTTAAGCCCCCCCAAACCTGCCCCCCCCAAACCTGCCCCATACACCTGAACCCCCAAACCTGCCCCCCACACCTGAGCCCCCACACCTGGCCCCATCCTTGCCCCCCAGATCTGCTCCCCCCCAACCCCCCCCCCCAAAACCTGCTCCACGCACCTGCCCCCCAAAACTAACCCCCCCCCCCGCCCCATAGACCTGAGCCCCCCCCCCCCCCGCCCCCCCCATCCCGGTCGGGGGGCCCCGGCCGGGCCCGCTCTCACCTGCCGGACCGGGCCGAGCCGAACGGAGCCGAACGGAGCCGAACGGAACCGAACCGGCCCCGAGCGGAGCCGAACGGCGCCGACCCGACCCGAACGTCCCCGAGCGCCGCCGACCTGGCCCGAGGGGAGCCGAACCGGCCCGAACCCGCCCGAGCGGAGCCGAACGGAGCCGAACCCGCCCGAGCGGAGCCGAACGGAGCCGAACGGAGCCGAACGCGCCCGGTGCCGGCAGGTGCCGAGTGATGCGGCAACGCCCGGAGCCGCCAGGGGGCGCGCGGGGGGGAGGGAACCCCTAAAGGGGGTCCCTATAGGGGTGCGGGGTCCTTATGGGGGTCCCTAGGGGGGAAGGGAAAGCTATAGGGGGTCCCTATAAGGGGGGGGTCCTTATGGGGGTCCCTAGGGGGGAAGGGACAGCTATGGGGGGTCCCTATAAGGGGAGGGGGGGTCCCTATAAGGGGAGGGGGTGTCCTTATGGGGGTCCCTAGGGGGGAAGGGACAGCTATAGGGGGTCCCTATAGGGGGAGGGGGGGTCCCTATAAGGGGAGGAGGGGTCCTTATGGGGGTCCCTAGGGAGGAAGGGACAGCTATAGGGGGTCCCTATAAGGGGAAGGGGGGTCCTTATGGGGGTCCCTAGGGGGGAAGGGAAAGCTATAGGGGGTCCCTATAAGGCGAGGGGGAGTCCTTATGGGGGTCCCTAGGGAGGAAGGGACAGCTATGGGGGGTCCCTATAAGGGGGGGGGGTCCTTATGGGGGTCCCTAGGGGGGAAGGGACAGCTATGGGGGGTCCCTATAAGGGGAGGGGGGGTCCCTATAAGGGGAGGGGGTGTCCTTATGGGGGTCCCTAGGGGGGAAGGGACAGCTATAGGGGGTCCCTATAGGGGGAGGGGGGGTCCCTATAAGGGGAGGGGGGGTCCTTATGGGGGTCCCTAGGGAGGAAGAGACAGCTATAGGGGGTCCCTATGGGGGGGGGGGGGTCCTTATGGGGGTCCCTAGGGAGGAAGAGACAGCTATAGGGGGTCCCTATGGGGGGGGGGGGGTCCTTATGGGGGTCCCTAGGGGGGAAGGGACAGCTATGGGGGTCCCTATAAGGGGAAGGGGGGTCCTTATGGGGGTCCCTAGAGGGGAAGGGACAGCTATGGGGGGCCCCTATAAGGGGGGGGGTCCTTATGGGGGTCCCTAGGGGGGAAGGGACAGCTATAGGGGGTCCCTATAAGGGGGGGGGTCCTTATGGGGGTCCCTAGGGGGGAAGGGACAGCTATAGGGGGTCCCTATAAGGGGAGGGGGGATCCTTATAGGGGGCTCTGGGGGGGGCACAGAGCTATAAGGGGTCCCTATAAGGGGAGGGTCCTTGTAGGGGTCCCGGGGGGGGGGACAGCTATAGGGGGACCCTATGGGGGGGATTCTTATAGGGGTCCCTGGGAGGGGAACAGCTATAGGGGGTCCCTGTGTGGGGGGATCCTTATAGGGGGCTTTGGGGGGGGGGCACCAGCTATAGGGGGTCGCTAGGGGGGATGCTTATAGGGGGTCTGGAGGGTGGAGAGCTATAGGGAGTCTCTGGGGGGGGGGGGTATCCTTATAGGGGTCCCTGAGGGGCGAACACCTATAGGGGGGCCCTATAAGGGGGAGGAGCTTATAGGGGCCCTGGGGGAGGTCAGATATAGAGAGTCCCTATGGGGGGTGCTTATAGGGGAGGGGGGAGAGCTATAGGGGATCCCTATGGGGGGGGGGGATCCTTATAGGGGGCTTTGGGGGGGGAAGAGCTATAGGGGGTCCCTATAAGGATGAGGTGCTTATAGGGGAGGGGGGAGAGCTATAGGGGGACCCTATGAGGGGGGGGATACTTATAGGGGTCCCGGGGGAACAGCTATAGGGGGTCCCTATAAGGGGGGGAGCTTATAGGGGTTCTTGGGGGGGGGGAGCAAGCATATATATGGGGCATATATAGGGGCTTGTAGAGGGGGCGTGGCTTTTCGGGAGGGGGCGTGGCCTTCCGAAGGGGGCGTGGCTCGCAAGGTCACGTGGCTTTACGAAGGGGCGGGGCTTGAAGGGGCAGCAGGGGGCGTGGCTTATGAGGGGGCGTGGCTTGAGGACGGGGCATCCACGTGGATGGGGCGTGACTTCAGGATTCGGGGGCGTGGCTTCAGTCAGGGGGCGGGGCTTCACGCAGGGGGCGGGGCTTCGCGTCGCCCCCCCCTCCCCCGACCTTGCACGCCCCCTCCTCTTGTCTCCCCGCCCCCCTTGCACACCCGCTTGCACGCTCGCTTCCCCCTACCCCCCTCTCCACCCCCCCTTTTGCACACCCACCCCCCTCTCCACCCCCCCTTTGCACACCCACCCCCCTCTCCACCCCCCCTTTTGCACACCCACCCCCTCTCCACCCCCCCTTTTGCACACCCACCCCCTCTCCACCCCCCTTGCACACCCACCCCCCTCTCCACACCCCCTTTTGCACACCCACCCCCCTCTCCACCGTCCCTTGCACACCCACCTCCCTCCCACCCCCCTGACCCCGGGGTACAAGGCCGATTCGCTGTAATTCCGCTCTGCCCGCTCGTCTCTATTTGCAAATCCATCAGTAATTCATTAATTCATTAATTACAGCGAATCGGTTGTACCCGGGGGGGGGAGGAGGGGGTGGGGGGGGGGGGGGGAGGGGGGGTGCAACAGCGAGGGGGGGGGAGGGGCAGCGCCGGTAGAGCGGGGGGGGAGGGGCCGAGAGCGGGGGGGAGGGGCAATTCCGGGGAAGGGGGGGGGAGGGGGGTAATTAATGCCCCATGGGGGGGTAATTAAACCGGGGGGGGTGTAATTATACCGGGGGGGGGGAACTCACCCCTTGGGGGGTAATTAAGCCCTGGGTGGGGGTACTTAAGCCCTAGGAGGGGGGTAATTAAGCCCTAGGAGTTGTAATTAACCCCTTGGGGGGGGCGTAATTAAACCCTGGAGGGGCTTAATTCACCCCGGGGGGGGGCAATTAACCCCTTGTGGGGGCGTAATTAAGCCCTGGGGGGGGTAATTAAGCCCTGGGGAGGGGGGGGGACACATAATTAAAGCCCTAGGAGGGATAATTATGCCCAGGAGGGGTAATTAAGCCCGGGAGCGGGGGTAATTAAGCCCGGGGGGGGTAATTAATGAACCCAACGGGGGTGATTAGAGAAACAATTGACCCCCCCAGGGAAGGGTCCCCTCCCCCCCCCCCCCCCCCGGGGTCACAGTGTATTTGGGGGGCCCCTCCCCCCCCCCGGAGGGGCCCAGGTTGGGGGGGGGGGGGGTCAAGGTGGGGGGGGGAGGGGGGGGGGCTGGAAGACATTCGTGTGATTGGTCGTTGCCTCGGGGGGGGGTAATTAATGGGGGGGGGGGCGAGGCGAGGACCACTGAGAGCCCTTAGAGACACGGCCGAGGCCGGGGGGGGGCATGCGGGGGGGGGGGAGTGAGTGTGCAAAGGGGGGGGGAGTGTGCAAGGGAGGGGGTAAGGGGGGGCTAAGGGGCAGGGGGGGGCCGGGGGACACGCGTGTGCAAGGGGGGAGGGGAGGGGGGGAAGGTGGGGGGCTGAGTGGGGGGGTGTGCAAGGGGTGAGTGTGCAAGGAGGGTGGGCAAGGAGGGTGTGCAAGTGATGGAAGGTGGGTAAGGGGGGGCGTGCGAGTGATGGGAGCGTGCGAGGGGGTGTGTGTGCAAATGGTGTGCAAGGAGGTGTGCAAGGGGGTGCGTGTGCAAGGGGAGTGTGTAAGCGATGCGAATGTGGCTCTGTGCAAGGGGGTGCGTGTGCAAGGGGGTGCGTGTGCAAGTGATGGGAGAGTGGGGGTGTGCAAGGGTGTGTGTGCAAATGGTGGAGAGGGTGCAAAAAGTGCGTGTGCAAGTGATGGGGAGAGTGGTGTGTGCAAGGGGGTGTGCAAATGGTGTGCAAGGGGGGCGTGTGCAAGTGATGGAGGTGTGCGAGGGGGTGTGAAAGTGATGTGAGAGCCAGTGTGCAATGGGGGTGTGCAAGGGGTGTGTGCAAGTGATGGAGAGTGTGCAAGGGGGTGTGTGCAAATGGTGTGAATGTGGCTCTGTGCAAAGGGGTTTGTGCAAGGGTGTGTGTGCAACGTGATGGGAGAGTGGGGGTGTGCAAGGGTGTGTGTGCAAGGGGTGTGTGTGCACGTGATGTGAGAGCAGGGGTGTGCAAGGGTTTGTGTGCAAGTGATGGAGAGTGTGCAAGGGTGCGTGTGCAAGTGATGTGAGAGTGGGTCTGCGCGAGGGGTGTGTGCAAACGGTGTGCAAGGGGGGCGTGTGCAAGTGATGGAGGTGTGCGAGGGGGTGTGAAAGTGACGTGAGAATGTGTGCAATGGGGGTGTGCAAGGGGATGTGTGCAAATGGTGCAAGAGTTGGGGGGTGTGCAAGGGTGTGCATGCAAGCGATGTGAGTGTGGGGGTGTGCCAAGGGTGGGTTGTGCAAGGAGGTGTGTGCAAGTGATGGAGAGTGTGCAAGGGCGTGTGTGCAAGTGATGTGATAGTGGGGTGTGTGCAAGGGGTGTGTGTGCAAGGGGGTGTGCAAATGGTGTGAATGTGGCTCTGTGCAAGGGGGGTGTGTGCAAGGGGGGTTGTGCAAATGGTGTGAGAGTGGGGTGTGCAAGGAGGGATGTGCAAGAGGTGGAGGGTGTGCAAAGGGGTGTGCAAGGATGCGAGAGTGGGGGTGTGCACGGGGGTGTGTGTAAGTCATGGAGGGTGTGCAAGAGATGTGAGAGTGCGTGTGTGCAGGGGGGTGTGGGAAGGGGTGTGTGTGCAAGGGGGTGTGTGCAAGTGGTGTGAGAGTGGGTGTGTGCAAGGGGGTGTGCAAATGGTGTGAATGTGGCTCTGTGTAGAGGGGGTGTGCAAGGGAGGGGGTGTGCAAGGGGTGTGTGTGTGCAAGGGGTGTGTGTGCGCAATGGTGTGAGAGTGGGGGTGTGCAAGGAGGGATGTGCAAGAGGTGGAGGGTGTGCAAGGGGGTGTGTGTGCAAGGGGGGCTGTGCAAGGGATGGGGGTGTGCAAGGGGTAGTGTGCAAAGGGGGCTGTGCAAGGGATGTAGGTGTGCAAATGGTGTGAGAGTGGGGGGTGTGCAAGGGGTGTGTGTGCACGTCATGTGAGAGTGGGTGGTGTGCAAAGAGGGGTGTGCAAGGGGGTGTGTGCACGTGATATGGGGGTGGGTGGGGGTGCGTGCAAGGCACGTGTGTAATGAGACGTGAGTGCAAGGACGCGTGTGCAGGATGCGTGTGTGCAAGGGGGGTGTGCACAGGGAGATGAGTGCGTGCAAGGGCAGCGTGTAAGGGCACGTGGGCTTTGCGTGTGCGCGTTGCACACCGCGTTCTCACACACCCCCCTGGGTGTGCACACACGCAAGCAGGTGTGCAACGTGCACACGCGTGTGAGCTGCACCACGTGCCCCCTCACACGCTTGCTCCGCCCGGGCCCCTTACACACGGCGTGTGCCCGGCCCTGAGGGATGGGAGGGGGAGGGGGTCCATGGGGAGGGGGTGCCCCTTGCACGCCCCCTCGCACGTCCTTCAGCCGCTTGCACACCCGTCACGCGCCCCCCCGGCGGCTGCGGCCCCCTCGCACGGCCTCTTGCACGGCCTTTTTGCACGGCCATGGCCCGTTGCACACTCATACAGCGTCGCACGCCCGTGTCCTGTTGCACAATCATGTCCTGTCGCACACGCATGTCCTGTCACACGCCCACGTCCCCTTGCACGCCCGCATCCTGCTGCGTTGTCCCGGTGCAGGTGACGTTGCACACTCATATCCCATTGCACACCCATCTCTCGTTGCACATCTCGATGCTCTTGCACACCCAGGCCCTCTTCTTGCACGCCCCTATCCTGTTGCACGTGTAGATCCTGTTGCACATCCAAGTCCCGTTGCACGCCCCTGTCCTGTTGCACACGTAGATCCGTTGCACGTCCACATCCTGCTGCACGTGTAGGTTCCGTTGCACGCCCAGGTCCTGTTGCACGCCCAGGTCCTGCTGTATTTCCATGTCCTGTTGCACACGTGGGTCCCGTTGCACACTCAGCTCCTGCTGCACATGTAGAGCCTGCTGCACGCCCAGCTCCTGTTGCACACCCAGCTCTTGTTGCACACCGAGGTCCCGTTGCACGCCCAGCCCCTGTTGCACACCCCGATCCTGCTGCACATCCATGTTCTGTTGCACACTCAGCTCTCGTTGCACGTGTAGATCCCCTTGCACGCCCAGCTCCCTCTGCACATCCATGTCCCGTTGCACACCCAGCTCCCGCTGTGCACAGAGGTCCCGTTGCACACGTAGATCCACTTGCACACCCATGTCCTGTTGCACACCCAGCTCCCGCTGCGCACAGAGGTCCCATTGCACACGTAGATCCCCTTGCACACCCATGTCCTGTTGCACACTCTGCTCCCGCTGTGCACAGAGGTCCGTTGCACACCCAGCTCCCGTTGCCACGTATAGATCCTTGTTGCACGCCAGCTCCTGTTGCACACCCAGCTCCTGTTGCACGCCCAGATCCTGTTGCACGCCCAGCTCCAGCTGTGCACAGAAGTCTTGTTGCACATGTAGATCCGTTGCACGTGTAGATCCTGTTGCACGCCCAGCTCCCGCTTTGTACAGAGGTCCCGTTGCACACATAGATCCCATTGCACGCCCATGTCCTGTTGCACGCCCAGCTCCCGCTGTGCACAGAGGTCCCGTTGCACAGTGTAGATCCCGTTGCACACCCATGTCCTGTTGCATGTGTAGATCTTGTTGCACGTGTAGATCCTGTTGCACGCCCAGCTCCCGTTGCACACTCAGATTCTGATGCACGTGTAGATCCCGTTGTCACGCCCGAGTCCTGCTGCATGTCCATGTCCCGTTGCACATGTAGATTCGGTTGCACGTGTAGATCCTGTTGCACGCCCAGCTCCCGCTGTGCACAGAGGTCCCGTTGCACATGTAGGTCCCATTGCACACCCATGTCCTGTTGCATGTGTAGATCCTGTTGCACACTCAGATCCTGTTGCACGCCCGAGTCCTGCTGCATGTTCATGTCCCGTTGCACATGTAGATCCTGTTGCACATGTAGATCCCCTTGCACGCCCAGATCCTGTTGCACGCCCATGTCCTGTTGCACGTGTAGATCCCGTCGCACACCCGAGTCCTGCTGCCTGTCCATGTCCCGTTGCACATGTAGATCCGGTTGCACGTGTAGATCCTGTTGCACGCCCAGCTCCCGCTGTGCACAGAGGTCCCGTTGCACATGTAGATCCCGTTGCACACCCATGTCCTGTTGCATGTGTAGATCCTGTTGCAACGCCCCAGATCCTGTTGCACGTGTAGATCCTGTTGCACACCCAGATCCTGTTGCACACCCATGTCCCGTTGCACGTGTAGATCCTGTCGCACGCCTGTGTCCTGCTGCATGTCCATGTCCCGTTGCACATGTAGATCCTGTTGCATGTGTAGATCCTGTTGCACGCCCAGATCCTGTTGCACGTGTAGATCCTGTTGCACGCCCATGTCCTGTTGCATGTGTAGATCCTGTTGCACACTCAGATCCTGTTGCACGCCCGAGTCCTGCTGCATGTCCATGTCCCGTTGCACGTGTAGATCCTGTTGCACGCCCAGCTCCCGCTGTGCACAGAGGTCTGTTGCACATGTAGATCCCGTTGCACACCCATGTCCCTGTTGCATGTGTAGATCCTGTTGCACACTCAGATCCTGTTGCACGTGTAGAATTCCTGTTGCACGCCCAGATCCTGTTGCACGTGTAGATCCTGTAGCACGTGTAGATCCCGTTGCACGCCCAAGCTCCCGTTGCTACGTGTAGATCCCGTCGCACGCCCAGCTCCTGTTGCACGCTCATGTCCCGTTGCACGTGTAGATCCCGTTGCACGGTGTAGATCCTGTTGCACACCCAGCTCCTGCTGTGCACAGAGGTCCCGTTGCACATGTAGATCCCGTTGCACACCCATGTCCTGTTGCACGTGTAGATCCTGTTGCACGCCCAGATCCTGTTGCACGTGTAGATCCTGTTGCACGCCCGGATCCTGTTGCACGCTCAGATCCTGTTGCACGCCCGAGTCCTGCTGCATGCCACGTCCTCCTGTTGCACGTGTAGATCCTGTTGCACGCCTGAGTCCTGCTGCATGTCATGTCCCGTTGCACATGTAGATCCTGTTGCACATGTAGATCCCCTTGCACGTGTAGATCCTGTTGCACACCCAGATCCTGCTGTATGCCCATGTCCTGTTGCACGTGTAGATCCCATTGCATGCCTGAGTCCTGCTGCATGTCCATGTCCTGTTGCACATGTAGATCCGGTTGCACACTCAGATCCTGTTGCATGCCCAGCTCCCGTTGCACACCCCAGTTCCCACTGTGCACAGAGGTCCCCGTTGCAACATGTAGATCCCGTTGCACACCCATGTCCTGTTGCATGTGTAGATCCTGTTGCACATGTAATCCTGTTGCACGCCCAGATCCTGTTGCACGCTCAGATCCTGTTGCAACACCCAGATCCTGTTGCACGTGTAGATTCTGTTGCACGCCCAGCTCCTGTTGCACGCCCATGTCCTGTTGCACACCCAGCTCCTGTTGCAACGCCCATGTCCCGTTGCACGTGTAGATCCCCTCGCACGCCCGAGTCCTGCTGCATGTCCATGTCCTGTTGCACATGTAGATCCTGTTGCATGCGTAGATCCTGTTGCACGCCCAGATCCTGTTGCACGTGTAGATCCTGTTGCACGCCCAGATCCTGTTGCACGTGTAGATCCTGTTGCACGCCCATGTCCTGTTGCATGTGTAGATCCTGTTGCACGCCCATGTCCTGTTGCACGCCCATGCCCCATTGCACGTGTAGATCCTGGGCACGCCTGAGTCCTGCTGCCTGTCCATGTCCCGTTGCACACGTAGATCCTGTTGCATGCCCAGCTCCCGTTGCACACCCAGTTCCCACTGTGCACAGAGGTCCCGTTGCACATGTAGATCCTGTTGCACACCCATGTCCTGTTGCATGCCCAGATCCTGTTGCACGCCCAGATCCTGTTGCACACTCAGATCCTGTTGCATGTGTAGATCCCCTTGCACGCCCATGTCCCGTTGCACGTGTAGATCCTGTCGCACGCCCGAGTCCTGCTGCATGCCATGTCCCGTTGCACATGTAGATCCCGTTGCACGCCCATGTCCTGTTGCATGTGTAGATCCTGTTGCACACTCAGATCCTGTTGCACGTGTAGATCCTGTTGCACGCCCAGATCCTGTTGCATGCCCAAGTCCTGTTGCACGTGTAGATCCTGTTGCACGCCTGAGTCCTGCTGCATGTCCATGTCCCGTTGCACATGTAGATCCTGTTGCACGTGTAGATCCTGTTGCACGCCCAGATCCTGTTGCACACTCAGATCCTGTTGCACGCCCGAGTCCTGCTGCATGTCCATGTCCCGTTGCACAATGTAGATCCCGTTGCACGCCCATGTCCTGTTGCATGTGTAGATCCTGTTGCACACTCAGATCCTGTTGCACGTGTAGATCCTGTGCAACGCCCAGATCCTGTTGCATGCCCAAGTCCTGTTGCACGTGTAATCCTGTTGCACGCCTGAGTCCTGCTGCATGTCCATGTCCCGTTGCACATGTAGATCCTGTTGCACGTGTAGATCCTGTTGCACGCCCAGATCCTGTTGCACACTCAGATCCTGTTGCATGCCGAGTCCTGCTGCATGTCCATGTCCCGTTGCACACCCAGCTCCCGTTGCATGTGTAGATCCTGTTGCACACTCAGATCCTGTTGCACGCTCAGATCCTGTTGCACACTCAGATCCTGTTGCACGTGTAGATCCCCTTGCACGCCCAGCTCCCTTTGCACGTGTAGATCCCGTCGCACGCCCGAGTCCTGCTGCATGTCCATGTCCCGTTGCACATGTAGATCCTGTTCCATGCGTAGATCCTGTTGCACGCCCAGATCCTGTTGCATGTGTAGATCCCGTTGCACGCCCAGATCCTGTTGCACACTCAGATCCTGTTGCACACCCAGATCCTGTTGCATGTGTAGATCCTGCTGCATGTCCATGTCCTGTTGCACGTGTCGATCCCGTCGCACGCCCAGCTCCCGTCGCACGTGTGGCTCCCGCCGCCCGCCCGCCGCGTCCCGTCGCACGCGCAGCTGCCGTCGGCACGCCCAGCTCCCTCCGTCCGTCCCTGTCGCGCGGGGCAGCCCGCGTCGCACCCCGCTGCTGCCGCTGCCCCGGGGCTGATGGGGTGGGGGTACTTGGAGGGTAGGGAGAGGAGAAAGAAGTGGGGGGGGGGGGGGGGGGGGGGGGGGCGCCCCCCGGCACCATCACCTCTCGAGGAAGAGCTTGAGGGCGCGGTCGATGTTCATGCGGTGCCGACGCGGGTGACCCCCAGGTCGATGTAATCCTCCTTGGTGAGGGCCGGCAGGTGGGAGCCGTCGATCTCGTTGTGCAAGAAGCGAGCTCGGTGCTCGCCCAGGTTCAGGTACTCGAGCCAATCGGCACGTCGAATTTGCTCCAAAAAGCCAAAGGTTTGGCCCCGAAGGGTTTGTCCGGCGGCGGCGGGGGGGGGGGGGGGGGGCCGGGTCGGGGAGAGGGAGCGGGTGGCCGGGGGGGGTTCGCTCAACGCCCCCCCCCGCAGCTCCAGGTAACCCCCGAAGAGGGCAGGGAGGGAGGAGGGGCGGGGGGCGGGGCTGCCGAGCGGCGGGGGGGGGGGGGGGGGGGGGGCGAGGGCCGGGGGGGTGACCCCAAGCCCTAAGCCGATCCCCCCACCCCAACCCCGTCCGGGTCCCCGAGGGGTTTTGGGGGGGGCCAGCTGGGAAAGAGGCCGGCGGGGGGAGGGGGGGGGTGGGAGGGGGGGAGGGAGGGAGGGGGGGGGGTCGGGGAGCCTGTGGGGGGGGGGAGAGAGAGAGAGAGAGAGGGGGGTTAGTGGGGGGATGGGGGGGATGGGGGGATGGGTGATGGGGTGATGGGGGGGATGGGGGGATGGGGTGATGGGGGGTGATGGGGGGATGGGGGGATGGGGGGGGATGGGGGAATGGGGGTGATGAGGGGATGGGGGGTGATGGGGGTGATGGGGAGATGGAGGTGAAGGGGGTGATGGGGGGGATAGGGAGATGGGGTGATGAGGGGGATGGGGGTGATGAGGGGGATGGGGGGATGGGGGTGATGGGGGGGATGGGGGTGATGGGGAGATGGGGGGATGGGGGGATGGGGGGTGATGGGGGGATGGGGGGTGATAGGGAGATGGGGGGTGATGGGAGATGGGGGGTGATGGGGGTGATGAGGGGGATGGGGGGATGGGGGTGATGGGGTGATGGGGGGATGGGGGTGATGGGGGAGATGGGGGAGATGGGGGGATGGGGGTGATGGGGTCGATGGGGGGATGGGGTGGTGGGGGGTCGGGGAGCTTGGGGGTGGAGAGAGAGGGGTTAGTGGGGGGGCAATAGGGAGATGGGGGGGATGGGGGATGGGGGTGATGGGGGGCAATGGGAATGATGGGGGTCAATGGGGGATGGGGTGATGGGGGGGTCGGGGAGCTTGGGGGGGAGGGGAGAGAGGGGGTGATGGGGATGATGGGGGGATGGGGGTCAATGGGGGATGGGGTGGGGGGGGGTCGGGGAGCCGGGGGGGGGGAGGGGAGAGAGGGGGGGTTAGTGGGGGGGGGCAATAGGGGAGAGAGGGGGTGATGGGGATGATGAGGGGATGGGGGTCAATGGGGGGATGGGGTGGGGGGGGTCGGGGAGCCGGGGGGGGAGGGGAGAGAGAGGGGGGTTAGTGGGGGGGTGGGGGTGATGGAGCGATGGGGGGGATGGGGGGAACTGGGGGGCAATGGATAACTGGGAGGCCTGGGGGGCAATGGGAGTGATGGGGGGTGATGGGGTGCTGGGGGGTAACAAGGGGGATGGGGGGATGGGGGAACTGGGGGAACTGGGGGGCAACGGGAGTGATGGGAACTGGGGGGCAATGGGGGTCAATGAGGTTTTGGGGGCAACAAGGGGGATGGGGGAACTGGGGGGCAATGGGAATGATGGGGGATGGGGGTAATGGGGTCAGGGGGTGCTGGGGGGCAACAAGGGGGATGGGGGTGATGGGGGTGCTGGGGGCAATGGAGTGATGGGGGGATGGGGGTGCTGGGGGGCAACAAGGGGGATGGGGGTGCTGGGGGGCTGATGGGTGATGGGGGGCAATGGGGTGCTGGGGGCAGCAAGGGGGATGGGGGGTGCTGGGTAACTGGGGGCAATGGGAGTGATGGGGAACTGGGGGGCAATGGGGGTCAATGAGGTTTTGGGGGGCAACAAGGGGGATGGGGGAACTGGGGGGCAATGGGAATGATGGGGGGATGGGGGTAATGGGGTCAGGGGGTGCTGGGGGGCAACAAGGGGGACGGGGGCAATAGGGGTGCTGGGGGGCAATGGGAGTGATGGGTCAGGGGGTGCTGGGGGGCAACAAGGGGGATGGGGGCAATGGGGTGCTGGGGGGCAATGGGAGTGATGGGGGATGGGGACAATGGGGTCAGTGGGGGTGCTGGGGGGCAACAAGGGGGATGGGGGGTGCTGGGGGGCAGTGGGAATGACGGGGGGCGATTAATGAATGCAATTAATGAGGGGAATGGCTGCGATGCACCCGCGCCCCCCCTCCCCATGCATCCATGCAACAGCCGCAACGCCCCCCTCACCCCCCCTCCTCCTCCTCCTTCCTCCTCCTCCTCCTGCCCCCAGCTGCAACGGCTGCTGGATGCGATGGATGCAAACAACCCCCCCCCCCCAGCACCCCGCAGCTCCCGCAACGGGGCCGGGGGCTGCGGCGGCTGCAACGGCTGCAAGGGGAGCGGGGACGCAGCGGGGACAATGCCAGCAACGCCCCCCCCCCCCCCAGCACATGCAACGGCTGCAACGAGCACCGGTTGCAGTAGATACCATGAATGCAAGGGCTACAACACCCTCTCCAGCGCATGCAACGGCTGCAACGAGCACCGGTTGTGATGAATACAAGGCCTGCAACACCCTCCCCAGCGCCTGCGATGGTTGCAGTGGTGCAGAGACCCCTTTTCATCCATGCAACGGCTGCAACGAGCACCGGTTGCAGTAGATACCATGAATGCAAGGGCTGCAACACCCTCTCCAGCGCCTGCGATGGTTGCAGTGGGTGCAGAGACCCCTTTTCATCCATGCAACGGCTGCAACGAGCACCAGTTGCGATGAATACCATGAATGCAAGGGCTACAACACCCTCTCCAGAGCATGCAACGGCTGCAATGGGTGCTGGTTGCAATAGATACAGTGAATGCAAGGGCTACAACACCCTCTCCAGCGCCTGCGATGGTTGCAGTGGGTGCAGAGACCCCTTTTCATCCATGCAACGCTGCAACGAGCACCGGTTGCAATAGGTACCATGAATGCAAGGGCTACAACACCCTCCCCAGCGCATGCAACGGCTGCAATGGGTGCTGGTTGCAATAGATACAGTGAATGCAAGGGCTGCAACACCCTCTCCAGCGCCTGCGATGGTTGCAATGGGTGCAGAGACCCATTTTCATCCATGCAACGGCTGCAACGACCACCGGTTGCAATAGATACCATGAATGCAAGGGTACAACACCCTCTCCAGCGCATGCAACGGCTGCAATGAGCACCAGTTGTGATGAATACAAGGCCTGCAACACCCTCTCCAGCGCCTGCGATGGTTGCAGTGGGTGCAGAGACCCCTTTTCATCCATGCAACGGCTGCAACGAGCACCGGTTGCAATAGATACCATGAATGCAAGGGCTACAACACCCTCTCCAGCGCATGCAACGGCTGCAACAAGCACCAGTTGTGATGAATACCATGATGCAAGGTCTGCAACACCCTCTCCAGCGCCTGCGATGGTTGCAGTGGGTGCAGAGACCCCTTTTCATCCATGCAACGGCTGCAATGAGCACCAGTTGCAATAGGTACCATGAATGCAAGGGCTACAACACCCTCTCCAGCACATGCAACGGCTGCAACGAGCACCAGTTGTGATGAATACCATGAATACAAGCCCTGCAACACCCTCTCCAGCACCTGTGATGGTTGCAGTGGGTGCACAGACCCCTTTTCATCCATGCAACGGCTGCAACGAGCACCGGTTGCAGTAGATACCATGAATGCAAGGGCTACAACACCCTCTCCAGCGCATGCAACGGCTGCAATGGGTGCTGGTTGCAATAGATACAGTGAATGCAAGGGCTGCAACACCCTCCCCAGCGCCTGCGATGGTTGCAATGGGTGCAGAGACCCCTTTTCATCCATGCAACAGCTGCAACGAGCACCGGTTGCAATAGATACCACGAATGCAAGGGCTAAAACACCCTCTCCAGCGCATGCAACGGCTGCAATGGGTGCAGAATCCCTTTTCATCCATGCAACGGCTGCAATGAGCACCGGTTGTGATGAATACAAGCCCTGCAACACCCTATCCGGTGCCTGCGATGGTTGCAGTGGGTGCAGAGACCCCTTTTCATCCATGCAACGGCTGCAACGAGCACCGGTTGCAGTAGATACCATGAATGCAAGGGCTACAACACCCTCCCCAGCGCATGCAACGGCTGCAATGGTTGCAGAATCCCTTTTCATCCATGCAACGGCTGCAACGAGCACCAGTTGTGATGAATACCATGAATACAAGCCCTGCAACACCCTCTCCAGCGCCTGCAATGGTTGCAGTGGGTGCAGAGACCCCTTTTCATCCATGCAACGGCTGCAACGAGCACCAGTTGTGATGAATACCATGAATGCAAGGGCTACAACACCCTCTCCAGCGCATGCAACGCCTGCAATGGGTGCTGGTTGCAATAGATACAGTGAATGCAAGGGCTACAACACCCTCCCCAGTGCCTGCGATGGTTGCAGTGGGTGCAGAGACCCTTTTCATCCATGCAACGGCTGCAACGAGCACCCGTTGCAATAGATACCATGAATGCAAGGGCTACAACACCCTCTCCAGCACATGCAACGGCTGCAACAAGCACCAGTTGCGATGAATACCATGAATGCAAGGGCTACAACACCCTCTCCAGAGCATGCAACGGCTGCAAATGGGTGCTGGTTGCAATAGATACAGTGAATGCAAGGGCTGCAACACCCTCTCCAGCGCCTGTGATGGTTGCAGTGGGTGCAGAGACCCCTTTTCATCCATGCAACGGCTGCAACGAGCACCAGTTGTGATGAATACCATGAATGCAAGGGCTACAACACCCTCTCCAGCGCATGCAACGCCTGCAATGGGTGCTGGTTGCAATAGATACAGTGAATGCAAGGGCTGCAACACCCTCCCCAGTGCCTGCGATGGTTGCAGTGGATGCAGAGACCTCTTTTCATCCATGCAACGGCTGCAACGAGCACCGGTTGCAATAGATACCATGAATGCAAGGGCTACAACACCCTCCCAGCGCATGCAACGGCTGCAACGAGCACCGGTTGTGATGAATACAAGCCCTGCAACACCCTCTCCAGTGCCTGTGATGGTTGCAGTGGATGCAGAGACCTCTTTTCATCCATGCAACGGCTGCAACGAGCACCGGTTGCAATAGATACCATGAATGCAAGGGCTACAACACCCTCCCCAGCGCATGCAACGCCTGCAATGGGTGCTGGTTGCAATAGATACAGTGAATGCAAGGGCTACAACACCCTCCCCAGCGCCTGCGATGGTTGCAGTGGGTGCAGAGACCCCTTTTCATCCATGCAACGGCTGCAACGAGCACCAGTTTGCAATAGGCACCATGAATGCAAGGGCTACAACACCCTCCTCAGCGCATGCAACGGCTGCAACGAGCACCAGTTGTGATGAATACCATGAATACAAGGCCTGCAACACCCTCTCCAGTGCCTGCGATGGTTTGCAATGGGTGCAGAGACCCCTTTTCATCCATGCAACGGCTGCAACGAGCACCAGTTGCGATGAATACCATGAATACAAGCCCTGCAACACCCTATCTGGTGCCTGCGATGGTTGCGATGGTTGCAGAATCCCTTTTCATCCCGCAACGGCTGCAACGAGCCCCGATTGCACCGCGTGCCACGACCGCGAGCCCCGCGACGCCCTCCCCAGCGCATGCAACGGCTGCGGCGGGTGCAACGAAGGCCCCTTCACGCCTCGCCCTCCCCCCCCCCCGCCCTCACCTGTGCCGCCCGGGGGTCCTGTCAGCCCCGAAAGGCACGTCGGCGGCGCGCGGCCAGGCGCCCCCCATCCCCGCGGCGAGCTCCCAGGCGTCCTGCGTCCGGCGTGGGTCGCGGGGCGCTCCCTGGCTCGGCTTCGGGCTCTGTCCCCCGCGTCCCCCAGCGGGGCGTAAGGGGGGGGGCCCCTCGCCGCTCTCGGGGGGGTGGTCGCTGCTGCTGCGGCTGTCGACCTCCTCGATGCCCGAGTCGGTGACGGCGTCGGGGCCTTCGGGACCCCCTCCCGTGCCCCCTCCCGGGGCGGGACCCCCCGTTAAGCCGCCGGGACCCCCTCTGCGGCTCTCGGCGCCCCCCGCTTGGGTGAGGGTGGCCACCTCGCTGTCGTAGGAGGTGAGGCTGGAGGCGGCCGAAGTCGCCCACCACGGGGGGTCCCTCGGGCCCCTCGAAGCTGTTGGCGAATTCCAGGGGGGGCGGGCAGGGGGCTCGGCCAGCAGCAGCTCCTCGTCGCCGTCCACCGAGGGCGCGGGGGGGGGCAGAGCCAGCAAGGCCGCCCCCCCGCCCCCCCCCCCCTCCACCCCCCGATTCCGCGAAGCGCACCCGCAGCTCCAGCCGCGCGTCCCCCCACGCGGGCGACGCGGGGCGGCCCGAGGCGCCGGGGGCTGCTCGGGGGGGATGGCGGCGGCGGCGGCGGGGGGGGGCGGCTGCGCTGAGGCGGGCCGCCCGCCGCCACCACGGCTTTGCGGGCGACGGGGGGCACCGAGGGCAGCGACCCCCCCGCCGACAGCGGCGTCGAGGGCGCTAACGCCCGCATGGAGGCCAGAGCGGGCGCCGCTGCCGCGGGTTGCAGCGAGGCTAAAGGGCCCAGGGCGGCGAGGCCGGGGGGGCAGCGGCTGCAGCGAGGGCGGCAGCGGCATGGTGGCCGCCTGCAGCGCCGCCAGCCCCTGCAGCTCGAGGCGGCGGCCGCGTGCAGCGAGCGCAGCGGCGAGGCGTGCAGCGAGCCGGGATGCGCTGGGGCTGCCGCCGCGTGATGCCCGGGGAGGCGGCGGCCCGCATGGTGCACGGGCGTCACGCTCGCGTGCAAGGGGCTCGCCGCCGCGTGCCCGGGGCCGACGGCGGCGTGCACGGCAGGCGCACACGCCCGCGTGCACCGGGCTCGACGCCCCGTGCAGGGAGCT
Source organism: Phaenicophaeus curvirostris (assembly GCF_032191515.1). Taxonomy (NCBI): domain Eukaryota; kingdom Metazoa; phylum Chordata; class Aves; order Cuculiformes; family Cuculidae; genus Phaenicophaeus; species Phaenicophaeus curvirostris. Next base: position 2,600 of record NW_027206914.1, on the reverse strand, counting down.
CACGCCCGCGTGCACGGCGCTCACGCCGCCGTGCCCGGAGCTCACGCCCGCGTGCATGGCGCTCAGCCCCGCGTGCATGGCGCTCACGCCGGGGTGCAGCGCGCTCATGCCGGGATGCAGCGGGGTGACCCCGGGGGGGGGGACAGCGGGGGTGGCGGACGCTGCTGAAGGCGCTGCTGCCGCCCCCCCCGCCGCTCGCTGGCGGCCCCCTTGCCCCCCCGGTAGCCGCGCTGCGGGAAGACGTCGGCGGCGGCGGCGGCGAACATGGCCTCGTCGATGCTCTTGGAGTGGCGCAAGCGGGGGGGGGATGAGACCCCCACCCCCCCAGAGCCCCCCCCCCACCCCGACCACCACCTCCTCGTCCTCCTCGGTGGAGAGGGAAGAGCGCCGAGCGGCGGCGAGCGTCCCCCCCCCACTCCCTTCGTGCGGCCCCCACCAGGGCCGCCCCGAACTGCGACGTGAAATCCAGCGTCGGGGGGGGCGGCGAGACGGGGCTGGGGGGTTTTTGGGGGGTGGGGGGGGGGACAACCCCCCCCCCCATTCCTCCTCCTCCTCCACCTCCTCCTCCTCCTCCACCACCAGGCTGGGGGGGGGACCCCTCTGGGGGTGTCCCCCCACCCCCCCCCCCCCACGCTCCCTACGGTGCTGCCCCCCCCTCGGCTTCTAAGCTGCTGCCGCGGCTGCTGCGGCCGCTGCTGCTGGTCGAGGGGGCTTTGACCACGATGGTGGGATGGAGATGGAGCTTTTTGTCCCCGGGACCCCCCAGGACCCCCCCGGGACCCCCCCGGGACCCCCCCTCCACCCCCCCCCCCACCTTCCTCCACCTTGGTCTGCTTCACCAAGGGGCCCTTACGCCGCAGGGGTTTGGGGGGGCCCCCCCCGCCGCCCCTCCCCAGGTTGTAGAGGCGCCAGGGGGCCCCCCCGAGACCCCTCGATGGGGGGGGGGGCGGCGGCGGCTCCTAAAGAAGGGGGGGGGGGGCGCTCCGTAAGGGGGGTCCGGGGGGGAGGTGGTTGGGGCGGGGGGATCTCGTCCGAGCCCGGCACCGAGAGGCTGCGGCTGAAGCGACCGCTGGGGGGCGCCAGGTGAGGGCTTCTCCTCCTCGGGGCACCTGGGGGGGGGGAAAAGGGAAAGGGGGGGGTCAGGGACCCAAAAAATCACAAACATCCTTAAAACCCCCCAAACCGCCCCCCAAACCCCCCAAAACCCCCCCAAATCACCCCTGAAAAGCGCCTGGGGGGGCACGGGGGGGGGTCAGGGACCCCAAAACCCCCCCAAACCCCCTCAAATCACCCCAGAAAAGCGCCTGGGGGGGCACGGGGGGGGTCAGGGACCCCCAAAACCCCCCCAGACCCCCTCAAATCACCCCAGAAAAGGGACTCAGGGGGCAGGACCCCCCCCCCTTCTCTAGGGCTTCTCCTCCTGGGGGGGCACGGGGGGTCAGGGACCCCCAAATCCCCCCAGACCCCCCCCAAATCACCCCAGAAAGGCACCTGGGGGGGGGCATGGGGGGAGTCAGGGACCCCAATATCCCCCCAATCCCCCCCCAATCACCCCAAAAAAGGGGACCCTAGGGGCAGGACCCCCCCCCCGCTACCCCGTCAACTTGGGGTCCCCCTCCAGGTCTGGGGTGTCCCAGCGCCCCCCCCCCCCCCCCCAAACCCACCTATGGATTTTTGCCGCAGCATCAGCCCGTGGGGGGGTCCGGGGGGCAAGAAGGGGCGGTCGAAGCCCCCCCCCATGCGATGAGCCTCGAAAGGGGCCTGGGGGGGGGGGAGGGGAAATGGGGTGGTCAGGGCACCCTGGGGTGCGGGACCCCCCCTTCAAAAGGCACCCCAGAAACTGGGACCCCTCCTCTACCCCAAAGCTCCCCACCCCCATTTTCTGCGACCCCCCCCCCAATAGGAATTCTGGGGCCCCCACTCCCTCCTTTCTGCCCCTCCCATTCCTGGGACACCCCCCCCCATTTTTGGGCCCCCCCACATAGAGATCCTGGGACCCCCACTTTCTAACCCCCCCCCCATTTCTGAGACCCCCCCCAGCCCATTTCTGGGACCCCCATATTGATCCAGGGACACCCCCCCCCCCACTTATTTCTAGGTCCCCCAAAACCCAGAGGGACCTAGGTTTGGGACCCCCCCCCCACTTTTGGGACACCCCCTACTTCCTGCCCCCCCCAAATTTCTGGGACACCCCCCCCCAATTTCTGGGACACCCCCCTCCTCACTTTCTCCCCCCCCCCAATTTCTGGGACCACCCCCCCCCATAGGGATCCTGGGACCCCCCCCCACCCCCTTATTTCTGGGTCCCCCAAACCCCACAGGGACTCAAGATTTGGGGACCCCCCCCCCCACCTCAGTCCCGAAGAAGCCTTTGGGGCGCCCTTGCCCAGGGGGGGCAGGGGGGGGCCCGGCCCCTCCCCCGCACTGATGCTCTGCTGAGCGGCCGCCAGGATCTCATCCAGCTTATCTGGGGGGGGGGGGGGGGCACCTCAGAGACCCCCCCCGACACCCCAAAACCCCCCCACAGCGCCCCAACCCCCCCTTATAGCCCCCATAGCCCCCTCACTGCACCCCATAGCCCCACCGAAACCCCCTATAGC